>NW_027417368.1:0-165995 GCF_009905375.1 Apium graveolens
TTTGCTTGAGCAGATCAAAATATTTCTTTTTTGTAATCTACTTGGTCAAATTTCTTCTTTTCAGTAGTTGGCTTTCTGCACTCACTTGCAAAGTGTCCACTTATACCATAATTGAAACACTTGAACTTGGATTTGTCCACCATGTTCTTATGAGGTTTAGTGGCTCTAGTGTTTTTCTTAAATTTCATCTTTGCAAATCTTCTAGACAGAAATGCAAGATGCTCATCAATACCATCAGAGTCATCTTGGCTGGAGTTGTCTTCATTCTCAGCAACTTGCTCCTTACCCTTGCTTGATTCTGATTTGCTTGTGCCATCTTTGGAGTTTAATGTTGATCTCACAGTTTCTTATCTGCATTCTTTCTCATTTTCAGCTACCAAGGCAACTGAACCTCCTTTCTTTCTTCCCTTCTCCAATACCTCATCCTGTTCCAGCTCTAGTTCATAAGTCTTCAAGATTCCATATAATCTTTCAAGAGTGAAGTCCTTATAATCTTGAGAGTTTCTCAAGGAGACAGTCATGGGTTTCCATTCCTTTGGCAAGGATCTTAAAAATTTAAGATTTGAATCCTTCACCTGGTACACTCTACCATACAGCTTTAGTCCATTCAACAGCTTTTGGAATCTATTGAATGTGTCATTTAAAGATTCATTTTCTTCAAAATGAAATACTCATACTGTTGAATGAGAAGCTGCATTTTGTTTTCTTTTACTTGTTCTGTACCTTCACACAGTAGCTGAATTGTGTCCCAAACCTCTTTGGCAGTTGTGCAATTTATCACATTATCAAACATATCCTTGTCAAGACCATTAAACAAAATGTTCATAGCCTTCTTATCCTTGTGGACTTCTTCTGTGTCTTCCATTGTCCATTCTGCTCTAGGTTTTGGAATGGATTGACCAACAACAATTGTGGCTGTAGCAACTGTGGCTACTTTGTGGGGAATGTGAGGACCATTTTCAATGCAGTTTACATAACCTTCATCTTGGGAGAGTAGATGAAGGTGCATTTTCACCTTCCAATGGTGATAACTGTCTTTGTCAAGAACTGGGATTTTTACTCCAATATCCTTCTTACTCATCTTTGTTAGTTTCCAAGAACTTTAAACTCTTTGTATGTCAAGAGCCTGCTCTGATACCAATTGTTATTCCTAGTGAACTAACAATGAGATTTACAGAAGGGGGGTTGAATGTAAATCTCAAAACTTTTTCAAGTTTTGAGCAGTTTCAAAGACTGTGTGTTTAAGATAAACAAGTGTGTGAATTGCTTTAAGCTAATACAGACAGATATATATTCAAGCACAAAAGTACAGAAAACAACAGACCTTAAAAACTTTTCTGGTGGATTTGTTGTTCCACCAGAGATGGTATTTCAGAAAATCTGTGATTCAAGAAGTTGATCACAGCTGCATCCTAGTACAAACTAGATAATTTTTCTCAAGATTTTTCTAAACAGCTCTGGAAAAATTCTTATCTAATTACTAGCTGCTACTTGGTTTATATAACACCAAGTTTACAAGTGAAGACAAAGATAAAAGTATAATAATAAAATAAGTTCTCCACTTGTTTCTTCTCCATTTTACTCCAGTGCATTGTTGACTATTGCCTCTTATACTAGAGTAGAACGGCTGCTTTTTCTGATGTTCCTGAAATAGGCTACCACATCTCAGTTGTCTCTCTCAACCCATGTGCCTCTGTTTGTAGGTACAACTACCACTTGTCAACTGCTATTTAACAGAACATCCGTTGAAGCCTTCATCCGTTGATGGCTTTATCCGTTGATGTGTTAGCAGTTGAAGCTCTATCCGTTGATGCACTCATCCGTTGAAGGATGTTATCCGTTGAAGCTTTAGAGATATCTGTTGAAGCTTTGTTTCTCATCCGTTGAAGGTCTTTAAGTTATCCGTTGACACCATTTCATTTATACAAATTACAAGGCATGAAATATTTACAATTGGCCTTCCTATCTGCATATCCTTTAGTAGTCAACATGACTTATAATTTCCCTCAATATTTAAGAATTATATCTCAAATTCAGAGACTGAAATGTGCTACAACACTAGACTTATTTCTAAGTAAAGCTACACCATCAACGAATAGCCAAAGTGGTCTTATCCGTTGAGGCTACAAACACTAGATTTCTACTTAAGTGTTTAGTTAAACATATCATCAAACTAATGCACATATATTCCTAACAATATGTATCTATATACTCTTTTTTGGTGTGGGTTAATGTAATTGAATGTTATAATGGAAGAATAACAAAGGTCGACAATTAGTAGATCTATAAAAAGATTTAAGAAATCTACATCAAAAATAGCATTCAATGAAATAGGTAATGTGTAGAATGCTCTTATCGCTGAAAGATCTGAACTGGAGCTAGCGTCCAGATCTGGCATGAATTCTTAACCTTTACCCGACCCGTTTACCCAACGCGAACCCGACCAATTTTTGAGTCCCCCACTTTGATGAGGGTCAGGAAAGTTGAAAGCAATTGGGGAAGCAGTGAGATGCAGATGGAACATGCTAGAAGATCAGTTTGGTTTGGGGTGAAATTTTTAAAAAGAGGAATAAAATACACAAAAGGAAGTTCGAGTTGGCTTCCACGAGATTGGATGATGAGCTGTAAGTCTCGGATGAATGGTGCTAGTGCAAAAGTCGTTAATTTGGTAAAATAATCTTTGTCACATTGTCATTTAATTACATTCAACTAAGTGACAAAGATTTTTTAACCTATCAACGACTCCAACACTAGCACCGTTCATCCGAGGCTTAGAGTTCATCTTCCAACCTTCTGGAAGCCAACTCGGCCTACCATTTGTGCATTTCATTTCTCTTTTTGAAAGATTTACCCGAAACCAAACTGATCCTCTAGTATGTTCCATCAGGATGTCATTGCTTCCCAAATTACTTTTAACTTCCCTTTATCCCATCAAAGTGGGGGACTCATAAACTAGGTTGGATTCGGGTTCAGAAAGCAGGTCGGGTATGGGTTCGAAAATTGTATCGGATCCAGGTGCAAGCTCTAGTTTAGATGTTTTACCGATGAGAGTTTCCTACACATTAGCTACTGTGTCGGATCAAGATGCACTTTATATGAGGACTAAGAATTATTTAGTGAAGTAGCTAAAGATTGTATGACATTGCAGAGCTTTTTTGAGACAAACACCATTAGTCTATCAATTAAATAAATATATCAATTATTCTAGAAAATACTGGAAATCGGGAGGTAGAATGTATGTACTTGAATAAATCTAAGTTTTTTGTTCATTGTAAATTGTCTTTATTTTATGAACCTGGTAATATAGGTAATTGCCTGTTAAAAAATTTTAGACTTTCAAATGACTCATTTAACAAAGACTTGAATACATACAAGATATTTTTTCATATAAGTAATATTTCTACAAATGACCATTTATTTTATCTATATGGTTATTTATGAAGTTCTGAAATCTATGTTTTAGTGACTGTTATTTTATCTTTGGCTTTTGCAATATTTCGCGAGCATAATCCTGAACTTGCTGGAGATAGAGAGAGAAGATTAGATATTTTTCTGAACTTCATGGTTCCGTAAAGAATATAATGTCAAAAGTTTCTTGTCATTTCTTGATGCGCAACAAAGATGGGTAATTAAGTGTCATTTCATAGTTGTATGCATGTTATAGAAGGTTTAATGTTATATTTTTTTTCCGATTTTCTACTCTCATTCCATATTTTATTTTAGTTTGTAAATTAATTTGAACTAGCTTAAAACCCGTGCGATGCACGGATGCACAAATCATTTTTAATATTATATAATTTTTTAAACAAAAATATCTTGAATTGAATTTTTTAAATTCGTTCATTAATTTTTTTATTTCTACCTTTTTAAATGATATGACTTCGTGATGATTATATTAATACACGTATATATTCATAATTTTTTAAAAATATTATTATAGCGATTTTATAGTTTTTTGGGAATAAAAATATAATGTTTCTATCATGTTGGAACTTTAACAAAAATATTATTTTATAGAGGTTATTACTTAATCGATAAATTATAATAGTTATCTGAAAAAGATAATAGTACTGATTGAATAATATAGTTTTATTGATCATTTTATGTTTGTTTTAAAAATAATAATATTTATATTTAGTTAAAAGTTAATTTTTGGTTAATATCAAGGGCTTTTTTCGTAAATACCCAAGTTTTATAAATTTTTTGTAAAAATACTGTCATTTTTTAAAACAAATTGCAAAAATAGTATTATTCAAAAAATATTTGCAAAAATATGGAGGTTTCATTTGCAACCATATCTGCAACTGCTAGCAACCATATATGTGGTTGCAAATGAGTGCCCCTGTGGGGTCAATACTAATATCACAAAAATGCAACCATATTTGCAACCTAAGATGCAAAATAAGATGCAACCTAAAATAGTTGTACAATTTACACTAAATTGCAACATATTATGCAACATCGTATTTTTGCAAATATTTTTAAAATAAAATAGTATTTTTGCAATTTTTTCCAGAAGTTAGTAAAATCGCAAATAATTTTACATAAAGTAGTATTTTTGGTAAATTCCCTAATATGAATAGGATACGAATTATGTTTGATCTGATATTAATTTTATTTATTCCGTATTAGTGGTTTACTTAATTTTATTTTAGCATGAGGCCCATTACTATGACCAAATTCAACTAATTAAATTTAGTTTAATTTTAATTTTTTATGTCCGGATCAATAAAATAGTTTTGTTTTAGCCCGAATAATTAATATATGTGATTTTATTTTAGTTGGTAGAATTATATTTTAATTATTTTTGGATGACTAATATATATTATTTCGTTTATCCTAGTTCAATAGTATAATTTTTTAGATGGATTGGTAGTATTTGTTATTTTTTTCTTAACCCAATGCACATTATATCAACTAAAATTTAACTAATTATATTTAGTTTCCTTAAATTTATTTTATTCTGAAATATAAATTAGAATAATATAGAAGCAAATACGAATTAGAATTTAAAATTGGTAGAAGAAGTTGATTTTAATATCAATTAATAATAATATAGAGTTGGATATAAAATAAAATTTAAATTGATAGAGGAAGTTGACTCCAATATCAATAAGAATTTGAATTGACCGATCGACTAACCGACCAATTAGATATAGAATAAATAATTAAGGATATTTAAGTAATTTCAGCAAGTATCGACCGACCGAATACCAAACTTTTGATATTTCGTCTATTATAATATAGTATAGATTTGTATACTTGATTACTTGGTGCTATGTGAAGATATTGGTTAATTACATGGTGAATAGTTTTTTTAATTTATACACTTACAGTAAAATGACTAGTGTTATATATTATACCAAATATTGTATATTTTACCATAAACAAATATAATATATTATAACAAATAAAATATTAAAAAATGTTAATTAAACTCCAAATTAAGAGTGATTCATATCTTTTCTAAAAATTTTGATACAAATTTGATATTCATAACCATATAAAATTAAACACAATTTAAATCATATTTTATATAATATGGTTAATGTATAATTTTGTTTCATAAATCACTCCAAGTCCGTATTATTTTTTTAATTTTGGTTTTGGTTTTTAAATACGACTTGCATGTCGTTTTGATTCTTGTAATATTAAATCTCGAATGTAACTCGAGTTCTTCTTGTAAGTTCATTAGATTAGAATTTTATATTTCAAATATTTAATATACTTGAAGTCTAAAAGACTTAAATAAGGAGTCCATTGGAGGTGATCTAAGAAGCTATACAAGGAAGTAAATAAAGCAAGAAGACATATGATGTAATAGATAGTTGTATTTATTTATAACCACCTTATATTGACCATAATCTTTATCATGAGCTTGATGAAGATCATATAAGATGGGGTCATAACCTACCACGTTTATTTTATTTCACTTAACATATATCATATGATGAATGTATGTGTAGAATAGTTAGTACGATGTATGCTTAATTAGATTAATCATGTATGTATTAGATACGTCACCCACACCATGCCTGCCACAAGATAAAAATTTTTAACGATTTAAGATTTTAAAAATGAACAAACGATTATGAGATTTTCGTGTTGAGATTTCGTGTTTTAGAAACACAGAATAAAATATGAATGTTCTTTATTTTCGACATGGGGCGATTTTGTCAAAAAAATGGGTTCATTGACCTTCTAAGATTATGGGTTTTAAGCGAGACCAATGTGACTCCCTCATTACCTGAAAATCAAATCATTGACGATATTGATTTGAAGTATTTTATTCAAGGAAAAATTGGAATCTCTTTATAATGGGATCATGATCGTTTTAATATTAACAAAACCCCAAAGTTTATATTAAGTTGTTTATATGTCATCCAATATGTCCAACAGCGTTAACCCCTAGATCGATAAGGAGTGGGTTTGCCAGAGCGAAGTACTCCCATCTATCAGTGGGAGATGTGTTGAAGTATATTGATACTTTCTGACTATTGGGTTTGACTTAACTAAGTTACCACAATAGGATTGTGAACTTAGATGCATGGAGTTTGGCGAGATTTATTAGATAAATATGAACAAATATTTTCGACCAAACTATCCAAAAGTTATATAGGTGATATAATTGAAAATTATTGTCTACCTTATTTAATCATGTTTTAGGAGTAAAGCCAAAGCTGAACTAAGAAATTGTGAAATTTGGATCTTGGCTCACTAGAAAGGATATAGAAGATATTCTTTCTGAATTAATAGTAAGGGCTATTGATTTGATAAAAATAGTGGGAGATATATATTGAGAATATATATGAATAATCACTTGAACATAATTTAGTGATCATATCTAGACTAATTCATTTTATGTATTTTAATATTGTAGATATCAAATGGCAAACAACTCTGTGCGATCAGTCCTTGAGAAGGACAAGCTGACGGGAACAAACTTCCTTGATTGTCAAAGGAACTTGAGGATAGTCCTCAGGCAGTAGCGAAAACTCCATGTCATTGATTTTCCTCGCCCTGAACCTCTTCCTGAAGGTGCAACGCGTGTTCAACAAGGTGCTTATCAGAAGCATATAGATGATGACATGGATGTCACATGCTTGATGCTAGCGACTATGAGTCCTGAGCTTCAATAATATGAGCATATATGGATGTTTATGTCATGATTGAGAACCTTAAACATATGTTTGAAGGACAGGCTCGTCAAGAGAGGTTTGATACAAGCAAAGCTTTATATGCATGCAAACAGGGTGATCGTGATCTGGTTGGACCGCATGTTCTGAAGATGATTGGATATATGGAGTACCTTGCCACTATGGGTTCCGCGATTGGTCCGGAAGCCCAGATAGATCTAATTTTACAATCTTTGAATAACAACTATGCTTAGTTTGTAATGAATTACAACATGAAATGATATTGACAAGACACCTACCGATTGTTGGCTATGTTAAAAACTATTGAGACCAACATTCAGAAGGCATCCCCTGCTCCCATAATCATGGTGAACAAAGGAAGTGCCAAAAGGAAAGGTAAATGGAAAGGCAAAAAGATGATGGGATCCAAATATGTTATCGCTCCTAAAACTGCTCCCAAACAGGCTTTGAAACCTGGAGGTTGTGTTGCAAAGGGTGATACTTGTCACTATTGCAAGAAACCGGGTCATTGGAAGAGAAACTGTCATGCTTTTTTGGAGGATCTGAAGAAGAAGAAGGCTGTTGGAGCTTCTGATTCAGGTTTTTATGTTATAAATTTAATTTGTCTACTTCTACTTATGGGTATTAGATACTAGATGTGGTTCTCATATTTGTATAAATGTGCATGAACTGCGGGGAAGTAGGACATTGTCAAAGGGAGAAGTCGACCTACATGCTGGCAATAGAGCAAATGTTGCTGCTTTAGCTATAGGGACTTATCATTTATCATTTTCCACTGGGCTTGTTTTAGAACTAGATAACTATTTTTACGTGTCTGCGATTTGCAGAAACATTATTTCGGTTTCTTGTTTGGACAAGAAATGTTTTTCATTTTTGATTCAGAACAATAGTTGTTCCTTTTCATTGAATAATGTTACCTACGGGGTTGCACGTTTTTTTAATGGTCTATATGTTCTTGTTCTTGATACTCATGTCTATAACGTAAATAATAATGATAATAAATGTATTAAGATGATAGACTCAAATCAAACATACCTCTGGCATTGTCGTTTAGGCCACATAAATGAGAAACGCATTTCCAAGTTATGTCAGGATGGCTACTTGGATAAGTTTGATTTTGAATCATAAGAAGAATGCAAATCTTGTCTCATTGGCAAAATGGCTAAAGCTCCTTTTAACGGACAAGGTGAAAGGGCCACCGAACAATTAGGACTTATACATAGTGACTACGTGGTCCAATGCGTACGATGGCAAGAGGTAGATTTTACTACTTCATTATGTTTACTGATAATTTTAGTATATATATATATGTGTACCTTTTGAAGAAGAAATTCGATTCTTTTGAAAAGTTCAAAGAATACAAGGCAAAAGTGGAAAAAGCAAACAGGGGAAAGTATAAAAGTTCTACGATCAGATCGTGTAGGAGAATACTTAAGCCTCGAGTTTAAAGGTTTCTTGAAGGAGTGTGGGATCGTATCACAACTTACTTCTTCTGGAATGCCTCAATGGAACGGAGTTTCTGAGAGGATAAATCATACCTTGTTGGATATGGTGCAATCGATGATGAGTCTAGCAGATCTTCCAATTAGTTTTCGGGGTTATGCACTGGAAATGACTGCATATACACTAAATCGAGTTCCAACTAAACCGATTCAAAAGACTCCATATGAGATATGGATTGAGAAACGTCATAGCATGTCATTTATGAAAGTACGGGGATGCAAAGCATTTGTAAAACGCTTGGTCTTTGACAAGCTAGGACCAAAATCAGATAAATATTATTTTGTGGGATATCCTGAAAAATAAAAAGGTATAGTTTCTATAATCCTACCGAGAACAAAATATGTGTTGCCCGGACCACTGTGTTTCTTGAAAGATAGTTACTTTTCAAGCAAAAATAGTGGGAGGACTATAGATCTCGATGAAGATCGAGATGTACAAAATAACATTGAACCAGAGTTGAAAAGTGGGCAGGATGTACATCAAGATGTTCCTGCTCCGAAACACAGGTTGTTCATAGATTTAGTAGGGCTCATCATGAGCCAGAGAGATATTATGGATTTTTCTTGACTCAAGATGATGATGTGATGCTCATAGACAATGATGAGTCTCTTACCTACCAAGAAGCTATGAACAGTCCAGACTCCGAAAGATGACTAGAGGCCATAAAATCTGAGATAGAATTCATGTATCAAAAGAAAGTATGGACTTTAGTTGATCCACCTGAAGGGGTAAAACCTATAGGTGCAAGTGGGTTTTCAAGAATAAAACTGACATGGATGGTAAAGTACATATCTATAAGGCGCGACTAGTGGCAAAAGGTTTCAAACAAATTCATGATTTATACTATGATGAGACTTTTTCACCAGTTGCTATGGTCAAGTCCATCTGGATTTTTCTAGCAATAGCTACTTACTGCGACTATGAGATTTGGCAAATGGATGTCAAAACTGCTTTCTTAAATGGGAGCCTTGAAGATGATGTTTACATGATACAATCTGAGGGTTTTGTAAATCCAAAATTTTCTAAGATGGTTTGTAAGTCAGAGTACATGCATTGACAAAGCATTGCATTATTTTGGGATGCAAGAGGAAAAAAGAGGATATGTCTTAATATCTCATGGAAAAGATATCTCAAAAGATAATTGCCCTAAATCGTTAGATGATAAGGCCGTATAAGCATAGTTCCATATACTTCGGTAATTGGATTTATAATGTATGTGATGATATGTACTCGTCCCGTTGTTTCGTATGCCTTGAGCATGATGAGCAGACACCAGTCTAATCCAGGTAAGGGTCACTGGACAGTTGTCAAGAATATTCTTAAGTACTTAAAGAGGACTAAAGATTCATTCTTGGTGTATGGAAAAAAATGAGAAGCTAGTTGTAAACGGTTACACTGATGCTAGCTTCCAAACAGACAGAGATGATTTGTTATCTCAGTCAGGTTTTGTATTTTGCCTTAATGGAGGTGTTGTAAGCTAGAAGAGTTCAAAGAAAGATACATTAGCAGATTCTAAAATGGAAGCTGAGTATATTGCTGCCAGTGAAGCAGCCAAAGAGGTTGTTTGCATGCGTAAATTCATAATAGGACTTGGTGTGGTTCCATCGATCGCAGATTCAATTGATCTCTATTGCGATAAAAATAGAGCCATTGCGTAGGCTAAAGAACCAAGGTTTCATTCCAAAGCAAAGCATATACTTAGAAGATATCACCTTCTTCGAGAGATTAACGAGAGATGAGATATACATATATGTAAAGTGCATACTGATGATTACGTTGCAGACCCAATGACTAGGGCTTTGTCGCAGCAGAAGCACGACGGTGATACTAGTTCCATGGGTATTAGATACATGTGTGATTGGCTCTAGTTCAAGTGGAAGATTGTTAGTCTTTGTGCCCTAGAGACAACACTATTATGTTTTGTTTATGACATTTGGATTATTAATGTTTATGTTCTATCGATTTTTTTTTAATAATTTATTAAGTCTTAATTTAATGCTATATAAATATTAGATTAATTACTATCCTTGAAATATGTTAAGAATTATATATCTCTAAGTATGTGACTTAGAAATGAGAATATGTGAATAATATCGATATTCCCAAATATCCCTAGTCGAGTATTATTATTAAGGGACAATAATAATGCATTAAGACTAGTGTGTTTGTTGTCTGATGATCACATCTCATTGAACATAGGTATAGTGATATTAAAGTCAAAAACACGGGCATATGTAAATATACATGGTGCTGGATAGACCCAATGTGAGATTCTGCATGTATATTGTGTTATAAGTAATTCTCATACTGATTATAACGTAATGGTCCTTCGACTTGAAATCATTATATTTCTATACGATGATTAATATACTTTGATTACATCAAAAGTTTCCTTTGACCGGGTAATAATTAAAGTGGATTTCGGGTATATTAGGAATCATGTGAGAGATATGAATGATCTAGAAATGA
Source organism: Apium graveolens (assembly GCF_009905375.1). NCBI lineage: Eukaryota > Viridiplantae > Streptophyta > Magnoliopsida > Apiales > Apiaceae > Apium > Apium graveolens. The sequence goes on from NW_027417368.1 coordinate 11,130, forward strand.
TTTAACCCTCATAATTTTGGAGAGATATTATTGGCCTCTTGTGTGAGCTAGACTATGAAATACGTGGTGTCGCGCTCAAATGTTGATTTGAAATGATAGTCTACTCATTGATCAAGGAAACATGGATTAAAACATAAAGAGGATGACACATAACATGCCTTGAGTTTAATCTATAATACTTGGTTAAAGGGATTATATTGTACATTATTCATGAAAGGTTTAATCGATCACCGATTTAATTATTATTACTTGGGTATCAATGATGTATTATTATATGTTGCTCATTGTTTATAATTTAAATATAAGATATTTAAATTATTGCCAACGTAATAATAACCTATAGGGTCGCACAAAGAAAGCTTGGAGAAATATTTAATTCAAATTCGGATTTGAATTAAATAGGAAATTCAAATTATTTATTTTTAATTAAGTTGGACATGGAACTTGTGTCAAGCCTATCTTATTTAATCATTTGATTTCCCATTCACTATGCTTAGTTCTATTTAATGTAAATTAGAAACTCCTTTCTAATTTCATTCACTCTGGCCAGAGATTCCCGAACTAGCATAAGTGGATCAGCATTGAACATTCTCTTCCTTCACTGGAAGGGGTAGATCCATTATTGATCATACATTATCTTCGTGTACAAATTCATATACCCAGTAGAGCCCTTATAATTGTCCTTGGAGACTAAAAATTAAACCAAAGCATAGTTCAGTGTACACAAGATGACTATGATGACCTCAAGTCTAAGGATACTTGTACAACTATCACTATGTGAATAACTGCTGACACGTGAGTGAACTCCATCAGTTATTCAGCTGTGTGAGTCATGTTCAGTGAACTTATTCTATAATAAGCACCTACATACTAGCTATAGTGTCACCACACAAATGTCTATGAGAACAGACATCCTTCATAATGAAGCAAACATAGTATATACTGATCTTTGCAGATTACTAATTACCAGTTAGTAATCCTACGACCAGGAAATATTTAAGTTTAGAGTTATCATCTTTTAGGTCTCATTATTATGATCTCATCATAATCCATAAAAAGCTTTACTCTAAACTATGGTATATCTTATTTAAACACTTAAATAGATAAAGCCCGTAATAAAACCAAAACAAGTCTTTTATTAATATCAATGAAATCAAAACAGATTACATAAAAGTTATTCCTAAATCATCATACATGATTGGACTTAGGACACATCTCTTTCAATCTCCCACTTGTACTAAAGCCAATCACTCTGGTATCTAATACCCATCTTGTCTTTATGACGATCAAAGTGACTTTGAGAAAGTGGCTTTGTGAGTGGGTCTGCTACGTTGTTATGTGTGTCAACTCTCTTGACGTCTCATCTTTCAATACAATACAAGAAATGTTACCGCGCTCCCACTAACCTTTTTGTAGACACATGGTTTATCTATGTTTTTGATAAAACCAAACTCTTTGATTGTCTCATCAAAATGGATGTTCCATCTACGAGAAGCTTGCTTTAAACCATATATGGTTCGCAGCAGCTTACACACTAGGTGTTCATTTCCCTTGGAAAGAAAACCCTCTGGCTGTGTCATATACACTTCCTCTTCAAGTTTCCCATTGAGGAAGGCCGTTTTCACGTCCATTTGCCAGATCTCATAGTCGTAGTAAGCAGCAATCGCAAGCAAAATCCGAATTGATTTTTACAGGGCTACAGGCAAAAAAGTTTCATCAAAGTCAATCCCTTGCCTTTGTCTGAATCCTTTTGCCACGAGCCTGGCCTTATAGGTCTCCACCTACCCATCTGCTCCAATCTTTCTTTTGTATACCCACTAACACCTTCAGGCGCCTCAACTAGAGTCCATACTTGGTTGGTATACATAGATTCCATTTCGGATTTCATGGCACTATGCCATTTCTCTGAGTCAACATTACTCATAGCCTCATTATAGGTCACAGGGTCGTCATCATCAATGATTGACAACTCATTGTCATTCTCAATGACAATGACATAATACCTCTCAGGTTGGCGAGACACTCTCCCTGACCTACGAATGGGCTGTTCCACAGAAGGTTGTTCAGTCTGAACAGGTATTTCCACTTGATCCGTAGTAGTTTGTGCTTCTTGAACTTCATCAAGTTCAATTTTGCTCCCACTGTTTCCTTCAAGGATAAACTGCTTTTCCAAGAAGGTAGCATGTCTGGAGACAAACACCCGATGATCGGTGTAAAAGTAATACCCTAAAGTCTCTTTAGGATATCCCACAAAATTACATTTTACAGATCGAGATTCCAGCTTATCTGGGTCAACTTTCTTGATAGAAGCTGGACATCCCCAAATCTTAACGTGTTTAAGACTCGGTTTCCTTTCTTTCCATATCTCATATGGAGTTTGAGGAACAGATTTGGAAGGCACCTTATTCAGTAAATATGCTGAGGTTTCCAATGCAAAACCCCACAGGAATACTGGAAGATTCGCATTGCTCATCATGGGCCGAACCATGTCTAACAAAGTTCGATTTCTCCTTTCAGATACCCCGTTCAACTGTGGAGTATATGGAGGAGTCCACTGGGAGACTATACCATTTTCTTTGAGATAAGCTAGAAACTCTCCATTCAAGTATTCACCACCTCGATCTGATCGAAGAGTTATAATACTACGTTTAGTTTGTTTCTCCACTTCATACTTATATTCTTTGAACTTTTCAAAGGTTTCAGACTTGTGTTTCATCAAATACACATATCTGAATCTAGATCGATCATCTGTGAAAGCAATGAAGTATGAAAATCCACCCATGGCTTGCGTAGACATTGGTCCACATACATCTGTGTGTACCAATCCTAGCAAATCTGCAGCCCTCTCTCCATGTCCACTAAATAGAGATTTGGTCATTTTACCCATTAGACAAGACTCGCATGTAGGATATGATTCAAAATCAAAGGGGTCAAGAAACCCTTCCTTATGCAATTTCCGCAGTCTATTTTCACTAATATGACCAAGTCAACAGTGCCACAAGAAAGTGAGATTTTCATCATCCCTTTTTCTTTTATTATTATGTTCAATTTGTAGTAAATTATGCTCTATGTCACATACATACAGACCATTGTTTAAAATACCACGTCCGTAAAGAATGTTATCTTTAAGAATTGAACATTTATTATTCTGAATAACAAACGAAAATCCAGCCAAGTCTAACATGGAATAGAAATAATATTCCTCACAATCGAGGGAACAAAATAACAATTATTTAGAATAATAGTCTTGCCCGTAGGCATATGTAAATGAAATGATTCTACAGCTTCAGCAGCAACTCTTGCTCAATTTCCCATCCGTAGAACCACCTCCTCTTCTTCAAGAGTCCTACTTCTCCTTAGTCCTTGTAACGAATTGCAAATATGAGAACCACAGGCGGTATCTAAAACCCAAGTAGAAATTTGACTTAGTGACATATTAACTTCGATCATGAACATACCTGAATCAGAAGCGGTAGTCTCACTACCCTTCTTCTTCTTTAATTATGCAAGGTAAACCTTGCAGTTCCTCTTCCAGTGCCCCACCTTGTTACAGTGAAAGCAAACAGCTTTGCTCTTGGGGTCTTCAGCTTTTTGTGGAACCGGCTTTTTCTCATCTACTTTCTTCTTCTTGGAAGGGTTCTTCTTCCTTTTTTTAAGATTGGAACCTTCACCAATTAGAAGAACAGAACTCTTCTTAGGGGGGAAATTCGATTCCGCAGTCTTCAACATATTGTGGAGTTCAGGCAGGCTGACATCCAGCTTATTCATATGAAAGTTCACAACAAACTGCGAGAACGAACTCGGAAGTGATTGCAAGACCAAGTCTTGGCTCAGCTCCCCTTCTATGGCAAAACCAAGTTGTCCAAGACGTTCAATCAAATTGATCATCTTAAGTACATGGTCATTCACAGATGATCCCTCAGACATCCTAAAACCAAACAGTTCCTTCGATATCTCATATCGAGCTGTCCTCCCTGCCACATCATACAACTCTTGTAGATGCATAAGGATAGTGTGAGCATCCATATGCTCATATTGCTTCTGTAGCTCAATGTTCATGGAAGCTAGCATGATGCATTGAGCAACATTTGCATCATCTATCCACTTACGATACACAACATGTTCATCATTATGTGCATCGCTAGCAGGTTCAGTAGGCTTAGGTGAGTCAAACACATATTCCAGCTTCTCAACCCTGAGAACAATTCTCAAGTTTCGAAGCCATTCAGCAAAACTAGGACCAGTCAACTTGTGAGCATCTAGTATACTCCGGAGTGATAGTGCAGAAGACATAACGAATATAGTAAATCTGTAAATGATGAACACATAACAACACTTAGCAAATATTCAATTTCATTTCAAGACACTATATGAATCAGGTCTTTATTCTTAAGTGGCTCCCACTAGTTTATCTAATTTATACAACCCCTAAGTGAAAATTAAGCATTCATAATACTAGTGGGAATAGGGATCCTACATTCCATCACACAACCTCGGCTGTAGCACGAAACGTCATGTGATGTTCAATCGGCAGACAACTCTTGTCAATTACATCTTATGTTATTCCCTAATAAAACTTTAGCCTCTTGAATAATTGAGTCACGGCTTAGCACGACAAACTCAATATTCTAAGTTAAGTCTAACCCAACATTTCGTACAATTGAATCAGTCTCCAACGGCCTACGGCTGTAGCACGTAACGACCTTTAGATTAAAATTCAATGTACACATCTCTATTTAATAGACAAGTATTTCTTATTTCGAAATCAAAACCCTCGGCTGTAGCACGAAACCACAATGATTTAAAGATAAGAACCACTTTCTACCATGTTGGAAGGCTATGACCGATACAAGCCCATTGTGTCATTGGCCAATTACTACTTGATATTATTTAATTTTAGAGGGATTATATTATGTTATAATCATAATCATATTATAAAGAGATTCTTCCTTTTAAATTAAATATTTCAAATCAATAATCGATAATCAAATGATTCCCAGATCGGGGGGGGCATTGTTAAGAGGCGTCACTTAATACCCCTTTCTTACAGATAGAAATCTGCTTTTGACAGAATCATCCTTTCTCTCAATATTGAAAATTCATATTTAATTACGTGTTTCATAAACACAAGAATCTCATGATTGTATTCATAATATTATTGTTAAGGCAAGAAACGATTCCTATTCTAGATTTTCTAGAGCACGCCTTATATTGATTTAAGTTCACCTAAATCTATCATCGCATGGTAAACATAGGCATATATTGTTGGATTTTTAATCACAGCGGGGCATGACAAAATACTTTTACACATTCAATATCCAAATAAAAGCATAGAAATCGTGGTAAAACGTAGGGATCGATTACTAACCTTTAATATGCGATCCAAAAGCAACGATCGGAGATACTTAGCAGCTGCTCCTCAAACGTGAAGCACTCCACCAGTATCCACCAAGAAAACGACGTTAAGGAGGAGGAGGAGGTGGAGAGAATTTGGTTTTCTTAAACTTTTGGGTTTTTGGGTTCGAATAAAATAGGGTCTATAATAGTATATTTATAGGCAAAATTTTCAGCTGAAATTTTCCCATAAATATTATTATTATTATCCCATTTATTATTCTCATCAATAATTAAAACACCTTTTAATTATTAATCCTTTTTCTAAACACTTTAGAAATAATTCTCTCTCTTGATTTAATTTCCAAAAATTAAATCCTTAATTAACAATATTATGAACTTTTCTTAATTAATTTATAATCAATTAAATCTCATTTAATCAATTATTAAATTTTCCAATTAATTATTTATTTCACAAATAAATAATTATTAGCTATTATTAATTAATTCCTCCACCATTAAATTATTCTCTTTTTATGGTGTGACCCTTGAGGTTCAATATTAAGCCGGTAGTAGAAATAAATAATAATAAAACTATTTTATCATTATTTATATAAATTCTCTAATTTATTAAATATGATTAATTAATTAATCACATTTATTCTACATCGTGAGGGATACTTCTCAGCATATCGCGACTATCCGGATAATATGAATTCACTGCTTAAGATACCAAGAACCTATTCAGTGAATACTTACCGTACAATAAACTCCTTCTACCCTACAATGTCCCGATTAAATACAAGGCATGGATCTCGTGTCAAGCCTATCTAATTTAATCAATTGCTTACCATTTACTATGTGTAGTTCTATGCAAATTAGAAACTCCTTTCTAATTTCATTCACTCTGGCCAGAGATTCCTGAACTAGCATAAGTGGATCAGCCTTGAACATTCGCTTCCTTCACTGGAAGGGGTAGATCCTTTATTGATCATACAGTATCTTCGTGTACAAATTCCTATAGCCAGTAGAGCCCTAATAATTATCCCTGGAGACTAAGAACTAAACCAAAGCATAGTTCAGTGTACACAAGATGACTATGATGACCTCAAGTCTAAGGATACTTGTACAACTATCACTATGTGAACAACTGCTGACACGTGAGTGAACTCCATCAGTTGTTCCGCTGGGCGAGTCATGTTCAGTAAACTTATTCTATAATAAGCACCTACATACTAGCTATAGTGTCACCACACAAATGTCTATGAGAACAGACATCCTTCATAATGAAGCAAGCATAGTATGTACCGATCTCTGCGGATTATTAATTACCAGTTAGTAATCCTACGACCAGGAACTATTTAAGTTTAGAGTTATCATCTTTTAGGTCTCACTATTATGATCTCATCATAATCCATAAAAAGCTTTACTCTAAACTATGGTATATCTTATTTAAATACTTAAATAGATAAAGCCCGTAATAAAAACAAAACAAGTCTTTTATTAATATCAATGAAATCAAAACAGATTACACAGGAAGTTATACCTAAATCCTAATACATGATTGGACTTAAGACATATTCCTTTCAATCTCCCACTTGTACTAAAGCCAATCACTCTGGTATCTAATACCCATCTTGTCTTTATGACGATCAAAGTGACTTTCATAAAGTAGCTTTGTGAGTAGGTCTTCTATGTTGTTATGTGTATCAACTCTAATTCAATATAATACAAGAAATGTTATCGCGCTCCCACTAACCCTTTTGTAGACGCATGGTTCATCTACGTTTTTGATAAAATTAAACTCTTTGATTGTCTCATCAAAACGAATGTTCCATCTTTCGAGAAGCTTGTTTTAAACCACATATGGTTCGCAGTAGCTTACACACTAGGTTTTCATTTCCCTTGGAAAGAAAACCATCTGGCTATATGCCAGATCTCATAGTCGTAGTAAGCGGCAATCGCAAGCAAAATCCGAACTGATTTTAACAGGGCTACAGGTAAAAGGTTTCATCAAAGTCAATCCATTGCCTTTGTTTGAATTCTTTTGCCACAAGCCTGGCCTTAAAGGTCTCCACCTGGCCCATCTGCTCTAATCATTCTTTTGTATCCCGTATACATAGATTTCATTCTGGATTTCATGGCACTATGCCATTTCTCTGAGTCAACACTACTCATAGCCTCATTATAAGTTACAGGGTCGTCATCATCAATGATCGACAACTCATTGTCATTCTCAATGACAAGGCCATATTACCTCTCAGGTTGGCGAGACACTCTCCCTGACCTATGAATGGGCTGTTCCACAAAAGGTTGTTCAGTTAGAACAGGTGTTTCCACTCGATCTGTAGTAGTTTGTGCTTCTTGAACTTCATCAAGTTCAATTTTGCTCCCACTGTTTCCTTCAAGGATAAACTCCTTTTCCAAAAAGGTAGCATGTCTGGAGATAAACACCCGATGATCGGTGCAAAAGTAATACCCTAAAGTCTCTTTAGGATATCCCACAAAACTATATTTTACGGATCGATATTCCAGCTTATCTGGGTCAACTTTCTTGATATAAGCTGGGCATCCCCAAATCTTAACGTGTTTAAGACTCGGTTTCCTTTCTTTCCATATCTCATACGAAGTTTGAGGAACAGATTTTGGAAGGCACTATATTCAGTAAATATGCTGAGGTTTCCAATGCATAACCCCATAGGAATACTGGAAGATTTGCATAGCTCATCATGGACCGAACTATGTCTAACAAAGTTCGATTTCTCCTTTCAGATACCAATCTGGAGGAGTCCACTGGGAGACTATACCATTTACTTTGAGATAATCTAGAAACTCTCCATTCAAGTATTCACCACCTCGATCTAATCGAAGAATTATAATACTATGTTTGGTTTGTTTCTCCACTTCATACTTATATTCTTTGAACTTTTCAAAGGCCTCAGACTTGTGTTTCATCAAACACATATCCGAATCCAGATCTATCATCTATGAAAGTAATGAAGTACGAAAATCCACCCATGGCTTGCGTAGACATTGGTCCACATACATCTGTGTGTACCAATCCTAGCAAATCTGCAGCCCTCTCTCCATGTCCACTAAATTGAGACTGCAGTGCCACTATAAAGTGAGATTTTCATCATCCCTTTTCTTTTATTAGTTTGTTCAATCTGAAGTAAATTATGTCACATTTATACAGACCATTATTTAAAGTACCACGTCCATAAAGAATATTATCTCTAAGAATAGAACATTCATTATTCTCAATAATAAATGTAAATCCAACCAAGTCTAACATGGGAATAATATTCCTCACAATCGAGGGAACAAAATAACAATTATTTAAAACAATAGTCTTGCCCGTAGGCATATATAAATGAAATGATTCTACATCTTCCGCAGCAACTCTTGCTCCATTTCCCATCAGTAGAATCACCTCCTCTTCCTCAAGAGTCCTACTTCTCCTTGGTCCCTGCAATAAATTGCAGATGTCAGAACCATAGGCGGTATCTAATACCCAAGTAGAAATTTGGCTTAATGACATATTCACTTCTATCATGAACATACCTGAATCAGAAGCGGCAGTCTCACTACCCTTCTTCTTCTTCAATTCTGCAAGGTAAACCTTACAGTTACTCTTCCAGTGCCCCACCTTGTTACAGTGAAAGCAAACAACTTTGTTCTTGGGGTCTTCAGCTTTTGGTGGAACCGGCGTTTTTTCACCTACTTTCTTCTTCTTGGAAGAGTTCCTCTTCCTTTTCTTAGGATTGGAACCTTCACCAATTAGAAGAACAGAACTCTTCTTAGGGGGTAAATTCGATTCCGCAGTCTTCAACATGTTGTGGAGTTCAGGCAGGCTGACATCCAACTTATTGATGTGAAAGTTCACAACAAACTGCGAGAAGGAACTCGGAAGCGATTGCAAGACCAGGTCTTGGCTCAGCTCCCCATCCATGGCAAAACCAAGTTGTCCAAGACGTTCAATCAAATTTATCATCTTAAGTACATGGTCATTCACAGATGATCCCTCAGACATCCTACAACCGAACAGCTCCTTCGATATCTCATATCGAGTTGTCCTCCCTGCCACATCATACAACTCTTGTACATGCATTAGGATAGTGTGAGCATCCATATGCTCATGTTGCTTCTGTAGCTCAATGTTCATGGAAGCTAGCATGATGCATTGAGAAACATTTGCATCATCTATCCACTTACGATACACATCATGTTCATCATTATGTGCATCACTAGCAGGTTCAGTAGGCTTAGGTGAGTCAATCACGTATTCCAGCTTCTCAATCCTGAGAACAATTCTCAAGTTTCGAAGCCAGTCAGCATAATTAGGACCAGTCAATTTGTGAGCATCCAGTATGCTCCTGAGTGATAGTGCAGAAGACATAACGTACAAAGTAAATCTGTAAATGATAAACACATAACAATACTTAGCAAATATTCGATTTCATTTTAAAATACTATATGAATCGGGTCTTTATTCATAAGTGGCTCCCACTAGTTTAACTAATTTATTCAACCCCCTACGTGAAAAATTAAGCATTCATAATGCTAGTGGGAATAGGGATCCTACATTCCATTACACAACCCCGGCTGTAGCACGAACCGCCATGTAATGTTCAATAGGCAGACAACTCTTTTCAATTACATCTTATGTTATTCCCTAATCAAACTTTAGCCTCTTGAATAATTGAGTCTCGGCTGTGGCACGACAAACTCAATATTCTAAGTCAAGTCTAACCCAACATTCCGTACAGTTGAATCAGTCCCCAAAGGCCCACGGCTGTGGCACGTACCGACCTTTAGATTCTTATTCAATCTACACATCTCTATGTAATAGACAAGTATTTCTTATTTCGAAATCAAAGCCCTCGGCTGTAGCACGAACCGACTATGATTCAAAAATAAGAACTACTTTTCTATCATGTTGGAAGGCTATGACCGACACAAGCCCGTTGTATCATTGGCCAATTACTACTTGATATTATTTAATTTTAGAGGGATTATATTACGTTACAATCATAATCATATTATAAAGAGATTCTTCCTTTTAAATTAAATATTTCAAATCAATAATCAATAATCAGATGATTCCCAGATCGGGTGGAGCATTGTCAAGAGGCGTCACTTAATAACCCTTTCTTACAGATAGAAATCTGTTGTTGACAGAATCATCTTTTCTCTCATATCGAAAATTCATATTCAATTACGTGTTTCATAAACACAAGAATCTCATGATTGTGTTCATAATATTATCATTAAGGTTATGAAACAATTTCACTATACTAGGTTGTCTAACAAACGCCTTATGTTCATTTAAGTTCACCTAAATCTATCATCGCATGATAAACTAAGCATATATCACATATATCAACATGAATAAACATCAAGGTAGGCATGTTATATCATCTAGCATATTAGTCTAAGCATTATACATCTCTATGTATCACATGAAGCATTTAAAAGCAGTTAAAACAGTTAAAAACAGCTTTAAAACACTTCCGGAAATATAAACAGTTCAAAAATTTTAAATAAACTAAAATTGATCACTCCATTAGATCCGTCTCGGAAAAACAAATCCAACGGTATATTGCACGCCCAAAACGGAGTTACGAAACTCCCAGAAAATCAATTTTAATATGGACAGTCGGGCGGTAACGCATTACAGGAACGCGTTACAATCCCTGTAACGCATTCCAGTGATGCGTTACAACCCTTTTAACCAATTAAAAGGTGTAACACATTCCGTGAATGCGCCACAGGGTGTAACGCATTCCCGGAATGCGCGACACCCTTTATTTTTTTTTATTTTTTTTTTCTTTCTCGCAGCAGCCGCCGTCTTTTTCCTCGAACGCCGTGCATGTCAGCTTCTGCCGTCCTTTTCTGTGTCTTCTTTCTCCGTGCACCAGTCAGACATCACAGAGGCAACAGCAGATATAGATACATACTTTCAATTTATATATATATATATGATTTATTTAATTACAAATTTAATTGCAAGAACTTCAAAAATTCATAATAAAAAATCTATACATCATAAAATTATGAAAAAAATACCCAGACGATCTACAACACTTGTAGAACCCAGATCAACATTCAAAATTATTCTGAGAAATGATTTCTCATCAGACAAAATTAAACCATGATATAACTTGTAAAAATCATAATTAATTCATACAAGCACATAAAATTCTGAATTTTTTACCACAGATCTATATGCATACAACCTATGTTCTGATACCATTGTTGGATTTTTAATCGCAGCGGGGGCATGGAAAAATACTTTTACACATACAAAATCCAAATAAAAACATAGAAATCGTGGTAAAAACGTAGGGATCGATTACTAACCTTTAATATGCGATCCAAAAGCAACGATCGGAGATCCTTAGCAGATGTTCCTCAAACGTGAAGTACACCACCGGTATCCACCAAGAAAACGACGTTAAGGAGGAGGAGGAGGTGGAGAGAATTTGGTTTTCTAAAACTTTTGGGTTTTTGGGTTCGAATAAAATAGGGTCTATAATAGTATATTTATAGGCAAAATTTTCAGCTGAAATTTTCCCATAAATATTATTATTATTATTATCCCATTTATTATTCTCATTAATAATTAAAACACCTTTTAATTATTAATCCTTTTTCTAAACACTTTAGAAATAATTCTCTCTCTTGATTTAATTTCCAAAAATTAAATCCTTAATTAATAATATTAAGAACTTTTCTTAATTAATTTATAATCAATTAAACCTCATTTAATCAATTATTGAATTTACCAATTAATTATTTATTTCACAAATAAATAATTATTAACCATTATTAATTAATTCCTCCACCATTAAATCATTCTCTTTTTATGGTGTGACCCTGTAGGTTCAATATTAAGCCGGTAGTAGAAATAAATAATAATAAAACTATTTTATCATTATTTATATAAATTCTCTAATTTATTAAATATGATTAATTAATTAATCACATTTATTCTACATAGTGAGGGATACTTCTCAGCATATCGCGACTATCCGGATAATATGAATTCACTGCTTAAGATACCAAGAACCTATTCAGTGAATACTTACCGTACAATAAACTCCTTCTACCCTACAATGTCCCGATTAAATACAAGGCATAGATCTCGTGTCAAGCCTATCTAATTTAATCACTTGCTTACCATTTACTATGCGTAGTTCTATGCAAATTAGAAACTCCTTTCTAATTTCATTCACTCTGGTCAGAGATTCCTGAACTAGCATAAGTGGATCAGCCTTGAACATTCGCTTCCTTCACTGGAAGGGGTAGATCCTTTATTGATCATACACTATCTTCGTGTACAAATTCCTATACCCAGTAGAGCTCTAATAATTGTCCCTGGAGACTAAGAACTAAACCAAAGCATAGTTCAGTGTACACAAGATGACTATGATGACCTCAAGTCTAAGGATACTTGTACAACTATCACTATGTGAACAACTGCTGACACGTGAGTGAACTCCATCAGTTGTTCAACTGGGCGAGTCATGTTCAGTGAACTTATTCTATAATAAGCACCTACATATTAGCTATAGTGTCACCACACAAATGTCTGTGAGAACAGACATCCTTCATAATGAAGCAAGCATAGTATGTACCGATCTCTGCGGATTATTAATTACCAGTTAGTAATCCTACGACCAGGAACTATTTAAGTTTAGAGTTATCATCTTTTAGGTCTCACTATTATGATCTCATCATAATCCATAAAAAGCTTTACTCTAAACTATGGTATATCTTATTTAAACACTTAAATAGATAAAGCCCGTAATAAAAACAAAACAAGTCTTTTATTAATATCAATGAAATCAAAACAGATTACACAGGAAGTTATTCCTAAATCCTAATACATGATTGGACTTAGGACATATTCCTTTCATATATCTCATATATAAAATTAAATAAACAAGTAAATGTAAAGTGCAATAAAGTAAATGTGTTTGGTTATGGCCCCATCCTATGTGATCTTTATCAAGCTCATGATAAAGATCAAGGTCAATCTAATATGGTGATGAAAATAAATACAACTACTTATTACATAAGTCTTCTTTGTTTAGACTTCTTGTATGCCTCGTCTTCTTCTTTGTATCACCTCCAATGGATAACCTTCTTGAGTCTTCAATTACATTACATAGATTGAAAGTAAAACTAATCTAATGAACTTAAGAGAATAACTCGAGTTACATTCGTGATTTATGATAACAAAGATTGACGACATGCAAGTCGTATTTAAAACCAAAACCAAAACCATTACACTAAGGTCGAAAGGCCATAATCATCCACCATGCTCATACAACACATAAAAGCATGTTAAAACACATAATCTGATCTTAACATATCATATTATCCATGATCTAATCATAAAAAAAAATATGACAAAAATCAGAAATATCAGAATCAAATCAGAAAAACAAGAATCACTATTTACGGGCAGTAAACGACGTCAAACGCCTTACAGACGAGTCGTTGATAGCTATAACTATCAGTTTTGTTCAGACGCTCGTTTACCTATGTTTTAGGGTATTCGTTTGCGTAAATCGGACACCAGACCCAGATTTCAGCAAATCTGCAGCAGCCAATTCAGAATCCGTATCTAATATGATTCTCATAATTAGAACAAACATAAATAATATATATATCAGTATATATACAGATTACATAATCATCTTATGATTATACAACTCACATGGATATCATATATTCAATACCATACATATATAAGCATATTATATCAACATCAAATCATGGCGAATCACGTACATGCTCATATATCGAAAATAGTTAAACACATAAACGAATTAAAAACTTTTCGCAAGTAGCTCTGATATCATTGAAGGGTTTTTAGCACATAAACGCAACGAAAACATAAATTTAAATCTTAAAAAAAACTGAAACCCTCCGCAGGATCCATGCGAAAAATAATATTTAATTCGTAGTTCAATATGTTTACCTTAAGAAGCTTTACGTTAATGGAAAGATGGAGGTCTTTAATAGCGATCCAAGAACGATGTACGGAGATCCCTAGCAGCTGCTCCTCAAGTGTGAAGCACTCCACCGGTATCCACCAAGAGATCAATGTAATGGAGGAGGAAGAGGTTGAAAGAATTAGTTGCCTCCCTCTATTTCTACTTTAGAATTATGGTTTTTATTTGGGTTGAGGCAAATAGGGTTTATAATAGTATATTCATAGGCAAAATTTTCAGCTGAAAATTTTCCATAAAATATTATTATTATTAACTCTTTAATTGATTATTCTTATTAACCAATTAACTAATAATTAAAACACCTTTTAATCATTAATCCCTTTTCTAAACACTTTAGAAAAATAATTCTCTCACTTGATTTAATTTCCAAAATTAAATTCTTAATTAATAATATTAAGAATTAATTAAATCTCATTTAATCAATTTTTAAATCTTCTAATTAATTATTTATTTCATAAATAAATAATTATCATCCATTATTAATTAATTCCTCCACCATTAAATCATTCTCTTTTATGGTGTGACCCTGTAGGTTCAATATTAAGCCGGTAGTAGAAATAAATAATAATAAAACTATTTTATCATTATTTATATAAATTCTCTAATTCATTAAATATGATTAATTAATATTATTTATTCTACATCGTGAGGGATACTTCTCAGCATATCGCGACTATCCAGTGATATTCAGTGAGTAGTTACCGTACAATCAATTCATTCTACCCTGCAATGTCACGATTAAATACAAGGCATGGAACTTGTGTCAAGCCTATCTTATTTAATCATTTGCTTTCTCATTCATTATGCTTAGTTCTATTTAATGTAAATTAGAAACTCCTTTCTAATTTCATTCACTCTGGCCAGAGATTCCTGAACTAGCATAAGTGGATCAGCATTGAACATTCTCTTCCTTCACTGGAAGGGGTAGATCCTTTATTGATCATACACTATCTTCATGTACAAATTCCTATACCCAGTAGAGCCCTTATAATTGTCCCTGGAGACTAAGAATTAAACCAAAGCATAGTTCAGTGTACACAAGATGACTATGATGACCTCAAGTCTAAGGATACTTGTACAACTATCACTATGTGAATAACTGCTGACACGTGAGTGAACTCCATCAGTTATTCAGCTGTGTGAGTCATGTCCAGTGAACTTATTCTATAATAAGCACCTACATACTAGCTATAGTGTCACCACACAAATGTCTATGAGAACAGACATCCTTCATAATGAAGCAAGCATAGTATGTACCGATCTTTGTGAATTACTAATTACCAGTTAGTAATCCTACGACCAGGAAATATTTAAGTTTAGAGTTATCATCTTTTAGGTCTCATTATTATGATCTCATCATAATCCATAAAAAGCTTTAGTCTAAACTATGGTATATCTTATTTAAACACTTAAATAGATAAAACCCGCAATAAAACCAAAACAAGTCTTTTATTAATATCAATGAAATCAAAACAGATTATATAAAAGTTATTCCTAAATCATCATACATGATTGGACTTAGGACACATCTCTTTCAATCTCCCACTTGTACTAAAGCCAATCACTCTGGTATCTAATACCCATCTTGTCTTTATGACGATCAAAGTGACTTTGAGAAAGTGGCTTTGTGAGTGGGTCTGCTACGTTGTTATGTGTGTCAACTCTCTTGACGTCTCCTCTTTCAATACAATACAAGAAATGTTACAGCGCTCCCATTAACCTTTTTGTAGACACATGATTCATCTATGTTTTTGATGAATCCAAACTCTTTGATTGTCTCATCAAAACGGATGTTCCATCTACGAGAAGCTTGCTTTAAACCATATATGGTTCGCAGAGCTTACACACTAGGTGTTCATTTACCTTGGAAAGAAAACCCTCTGGCTGTGTCATATACACTTCCTCTTCAAGTTTCCCATTAAGGAAGGCCGTTTTCACGTCCATTTTTCATAGTCGTAGTAAGCAGCAATCGCAAGCAAAATCCGAATTAATTTTAACAGGGCTACAGGAAAAAAAGTTTCATCAAAGTCAATCCCTTGCCTTTGGCTGAATCCTTTTGCCACGAGCCTGGCCTTATAGGTCTCCACCTGCCCATCTGCTCCAATCTTTCTTTTGTATACCCACTTGCACCCAATAGGCTTAACACCTTCAGGCGCCTCAACTAGAGTCCATACTTGGTTGGTATACATAGATTCCATTTCAGATTTCATGGCACTATGCCATTTCTCTGAGTCAACATTACTCATAACCTCATTATAGGTCACAGGGTCGTCATCATCAATGATTGACAACTCATTGTCATTCTCAATGACAAGGACATAATACCTCTCAGGTTGGCGAGACACTCTCCCTGACCTACGAATGGGCTGTTCCACAGAAGGTTGTTCAGTCTGAACAGGTATTTCCACTTGATCCATAGTAGTTTGTGCTTCTTGAACTTCATCAAGTTCAATTTTGCTCCCACTGTTTCCTTCAAGGATAAACTGCTTTTCCAAGAAGGTAGCATGTTTGGAGATAAACACCCGATGATCGGTGTAAAAGTAATACCCTAAAGTCTCTTTAGGATATCCCACAAAATTACATTTTACAGATCGAGATTCCAGCTTATCTGGGTCAACTTTCTTGATATAAGTTGGACATCCCCAAATCTTAACGTGTTTAAGACTCGGTTTCCTTTCTTTCCATATCTTTTATGGAGTTTGAGGAACAGATTTGGAAGGCACCTTATTCAGTAAATATACAGAGGTTTCCAATGTAAAACCCCACAGGAATACTGGAAGATTCGCATAGCTCATCATGGACCGAACCATGTCTAACAAAGTTCGATTTCTCCTTTTAGATACCTCGTTCAACTGTGGAGTATATGGAGGAGTCCACTGGGAGGCTATACCATTTTCTTTGAGATAAGCTAGAAACTCTCCATTCAAGTATTCACCACCCCGATCTGATCGAAGAGTTATAATACTATGTTTGGTTTGTTTCTCCACTTCATACTTATATTCTTTGAACTTTTCAAAGGCTTCAGACTTGTGTTTCATCAAATACACATATCTGAATCTAGATTGATCATCTATGAAAGCAATGAAGTATGAAAATTCACCCATGGCTTGCGTAGACATTGGTCCACATACATCTGTGTGTACCAATCCTAGCAAATCTGCAGCCCTCTCTCCATGTCCAATAAATAGAGATTTGGTCATTTTACCCAATAGACAAGACTCGCATGTAGGATATGATTCAAAATCAAAGGGGTCAAGTAACCCTTCCTTATGCAATGTCCGCAGTCTATTTTCACTAATATGACCAAGTCCGCAGTGCCACAAGAAAGTGAGGTTTTCATCATCCCTTCTTCTTTTATTATTATGTTCGATTTGTAGTAAATTATGCTCTATGTCACATACATACAGACCATTGTTTAAAATACCACTTCCGTAAAGAACGTTATCTCTAAGAATTGAACATTTATTATTCTGAATAACAAACGAAAATCCAGCCAAGTCTAACATGGAATAGAAATAATAATCCTCACAATCGAGGGAACAAAATAACAATTATTTAGAACAATAGTCTTGCCCGTAGGCATATGTAAATGAAATGATCCTACAGCTTCAACAGCAACTCTTGCTCCATTTCCCATCTGTAGAACCACCTCCTCTTCTTCAAGAGTCCTACTTCTCCTTAGTCCCTGCAACGAATTGCAAATATGAGAACCACAGGCGGTATCTAAAACCCAAGTAGAAATTTGACTTAGTGACATATTAACTTCGATCCTGAACAAACCTGAATCAGAAGCGGTAGTCTCACTACCCTTCTTCTTCTTTAATTCTGCAAGGTAAACCTTGCAGTTCCTCTTCCAGTGCCCCACCTTGTTACAGTGAAAGCAAACAGCTTTGCACTTGGGGTCTTCAGCTTTTTGTGGAACCGGCTTTTTCTCATCTACTTTCTTCTTCTTGGAAGGGTTCTTCTTCCTTTTCTTAGGATTGGAACTTTCACCAATTAGAAGAACAGAACTCTTCTTAGGGGGAAATTCGATTCCGCAGTCTTCAACATATTGTGGAGTTCAGGCAGGCTGACATCCTGCTTATTCATGTGAAAGTTCACAACAAACTGTGAGAACGAACTCGGAAGTGATTCCAAGACCAAGTCTTGGCTCAGCTCCCCATCTATGGCAAAACCAAGTTATCCAAGATGTTCAATCAAATTGATCATCTTAAGTACATGGTCATTCACAGATGATCCCTCAGACATCCTCAAACCGAACAGTTCCTTCGATATCTCATATCGAGCTGTCCTCCCTGCCACATCATACAACTCTTGTAGATGCATAAGGATAGTGTGAGCATCCATATGCTCATGTTGCTTCTGTAGCTCAATGTTCATGAAAGCTAGCATGATGCATTGAGCAACATTCGCATCATCTATCCACTTACGATACACAACATGTTCATCATTATGTGCATCGCTAGCAGGTTCAGTAGGCTTAGGTGAGTCAAGCACATATTCCAGCTTCTCAACCCTGAGAACAATTCTCAAGTTTCGAAGCCAGTCAGCAAAATTAGGACCAGTCAACTTGTGAGCATCTAGTATACTCCGGAGTGATAGTGCAGAAGACATAACGAATATAGTAAATCTGTAAATGATGAACACATAACAACACTTAGCAAATATTCAATTTCATTTTAAGACACTATATGAATCGGGTCTTTATTCATAAGTGGCTCCCACTAGTTTATCTAATTTATACAACCCCTAAGTGAAAATTAAGCATTCATAATGCTAGTGGGAATAGGGATCCTACATTCCATCACACAACCTCAGCTGTAGCATGAAAAGTCATGTGATGTTCAATCGGCAGACAACTCTTGTCAATTACATCTTATGTTATTCCCTAATAAAACTTTGGCCTCTTGAATAATTGAGTCACGGCTTAGCACGACAAACTCAATATTCTAAGTCAAGTCTAACCCAACATTTCGTACAATTGAATCAGTCTCCAACGGCCCACGGCTCTAGCACGTAACGACCTTTAGATTATAATTCAATGTACACATCTCTATGTAATAGACAAGTATTTCTTATTTCGAAATCAAAGCCCTCGGCTGTAGCACGAAATGACAATGATTTAAAGATAAGAACCACTTTCTACCATGTTGGAAGGCTATGACCGACACAAGCCCGTTGTGTCATTGGCCAATTACTACTTGGTATTATTTAATTTTAGAGGGATTATATTATGTTACAATCATAATCATATTATAAAGAGATTATTCCTTTTAAATTAAATATTTCAAATCAATAATCGATAATCAGATGATTCCCAGATCGGGGGGAGCATTGTTAAGAGGCGTCACTTAATACCCCTTTCTTACAGATAGAAATCTGCTTTTGACAGAATCATCCTTTCTCTCAATATTGAAAATTCATATTTAATTACGTGTTTCATAAACACAAGAATCTCATGATTGTATTCATAATATTATTGTTAAGGCAAGAAACGATTCCTATTCTAGATTTTCTAGAGCACGCCTTATATTGATTTAAGTTCACCTAAATCTATCATCGCATGGTAAACATAGGCATATATCTCATATATAAAATTAAATAAACAAGTAAATGTAAAGTGCAATAAAGTAAATGTGTTTGGTTATGGCCCTATCCTATGTGATCTTTATTAAGCTCATGATAAAGAACAAGGTCAATCTAATATGGTAATGGAAATAAATACAACTACTTATTACATAAGTCTTCTTTGTTTAGACTTCTTGTATGCCTCGTCTTCTTCTTTGTATAACCTCCATTGGATAACCTTTTTGAGTCTTCAATTACATTACATAGATTGAAAGTAAAACTAATCTAATGAACTTACAAGAATAACTCGACTTACATTCACGATTTATGATTACAAAGATTGACGACATGCAAGTCGTTTTTAAAACCAAAACCAAAACCATTACACTAAGGTCGAACGGCCATAACCATCCACCATGCTCATACAACACATAAAATCATGTTAAAACACATAATCTGATCTTAACATATCATATTATCCATGATCTAATCATAAAAAAAAATATGACAAAAATCAGAAAAATCAGAATCAAATCAGAAAAACAAGAATCACTATTTACGGGCAGTAAACGACGTCAAACGCCTTACAGAAGAGTCGTTGATAGCTATAGCTATCTATTTTGTTCAGACGCTCGTTTACCTATATTTTAGGGTATTCGTTTGCGTAAATCGGACACCAGACCCAGATTTCAGCAAATCTGAAGCAGCCAATTCAGAATCCGTATTTAATATGATTCTCATAATTAGAACAAACATAAATAATGTATATATCAATATATATACAGATTACATAATCATCTTATGATTATACAACTCACATGAATATCATATATTCAAAATCATACATATATAAGCATATTATATCAACATCAAATCATGGCGAATCACGTACATGCTCATATATCGAAAATAGTTAAACACATAAATGAATTAAAAACTTTTCGCAAGTAGCTCTGATACCATTGAAGGGTTTTTAGCACATAAACGCAACGAAAACGTAAATTTAAATCTTAAAAAAACCGAAACCCTCCGCAAGATCCATGCGAAAAATAATATTTAATTCGTAGTTCAGTATGTTTACCTTAAGAATCTTTACGTTAATGAAAAGGTGGAGGTCTTTAATAGCGATCCAAGAACGATGAACGGAGATCCCTAGCAGCAGCTCCTCAAGTGTGAAGCACTCCACCAGTATCCACCAAGAGATCAATGTAATGGAGGAGGAAGAGGTTGAAAGAATTAGTTGCCTCCCTCTATTTCTACTTTAGAATTATGGTTTTTATTTGGGTTGAGGCAAATAGGGTTTATAATAGTATATTTATAGGCAAAATTTTCAGCTGAAAATTTTGCATAAAATATTATTATTATTAACCCTTTAATTGATTATTCTTATTAACCAATTAACTAATAATTAAAACACCTTTTAATCATTAATCCTTTTTCTAAACACTTTAGAAAATTAATTCTCTCACTTGATTTAATTTCCAAAATTAAATTCTTAATTAATAATATTAAGAATTAATTAAATCTCATTTAATCAATTATTAAATCTGCTAATTAATTATTTATTTCACAAATATATAATTACCAACCATTATTAATTAATTCCTCCACCATTAAATCATTCTCTTTTATGGTGTGACCATGTAGGTTCAATATTAAGCCGGTAGTAGAAATAAATAATAATAAAACTATTTTATTATTATTTATATAAATTCTCTAATTCATTAAATATGATTAATTAATAAATTATCATATTTATTCTACATCGTGAGGGATACTTCTCAACATATCGCAACTATCCGGATAATACGAATTCACTGCTTAGAATACCAAGAACTTATTCAGTGAGTAGTTACCGTACAATCAATTCTTTCTACCCTGCAATGTCACGATTAAATACAAGGCATGGAACTTGTGTCAAGCCTATCTTATTTAATCATTTGCTTTCCCATTCACTATGCTTAGTTATATTTAATGTAAATTAGAAACCCCTTTCTAATTTCATTCACTCTGGCCAGATATTCCTGAACTAGCATAAGTGGATCGGCATTGAACATTCTCTTCCTTTACTGGAAGGGGTAGATCCTTTATTGATCATACACTATCTTCGTGTACAAATTCCTATACCCAGTAGAGCCCTTATAATTGTTCCTGGAGACTAAGAACTAAACCAAAGCATAGTTCAGTGTACACAAGATGACTATGATGACCTCAAGTCTAAGGATACTTGTACAACTATCACTATGTGAACAACTGCTGACACGTGAGTGAACTCCATCAGTTATTCAGCTGTGTGAGTCATGTTCAGTGAACTTATTCTATAATAAGCACCTACATACTAGCTATAGTGTCACCATACAAATGTCTATGAGAACAGACATCCTTCATAATGAAGCAAGCATAGTATGTACCGATCTTTGCGGATTACTAATTACCAGTTAGTAATCCTACGACCAGGAAATATTTAAGTTTAGAGTTATCATCTTTTAGGTCTCATTATTATGATCTCATCATAATCCATAAAAAGCTTTACTCTAAACTATGGTATATCTTATTTAAACACTTAAATAGATAAAGCCCGCAATAAAACCAAAACAAGTCTTTTATTAATATCAATGAAATCAAAACAAATTACATAAAAGTTATTCCTAAATCATCATACATGATTGGACTTAGGACACATCTCTTTCAAGAGTGTGGGAGAGGGAGGGGGACTCCGTTCTTGGTGCTAGTACACGCCTCGTCCGTACCGGCTTTCATGTGGATACCTCTACGGCGTAGATCGTTAAGGTGGGATACGTGGTGTTCGGTTAAAGCTAGGATTCCCTTTTGACAACCATAATCGTAAATCTCTTTAAGGTAAATATCTCATCCATGAATTAAATATTATTTTTCGCATGGATCATACAGTGGGTTTCAGTTTTATTCTGTTTTTACAATTTTATTTCATTATTTCCGGTTTGTTTTTATGCTCTGAAATTCAATATATAATACATATATATCTATATATAATATTTATATAAGTGTATTTATTTTCAACATTTAAAAAAAATATATGTACAATTTAATATATTGTTAAAAAGTATATGTTAAAATTATGAGACATACTTTTTAAATTAAAAATTGTTTAATGAATAAGATAATGATTCATTTATGTAATATGCTTAATTTTATATTTCAAATTCAATTGTTGAAAACTATCTCTGCAAATATTTTAGTAATTATGTTTAAAGTTGAACAAAATTTTCGTTATTTACGACGGTCGCATATGTGTATAATAAAAAAATAAGTAAAATTGTGGTGTAGTGATAAATAGATGTACATGTGAATGTAAAGACTTGGTTTCAATTCCCCCAAACAACATCTTTTTATATAAATATTAACTACATTAATTTTAACATTATATTTTTAAAATTATTTTAATATTTTTTAAAATTATATTTTTAACATTAATTTTTCATATGCTTAAATTAAATTTTAGTAGAATTTTAATATTTCAAAATTATTACTTTAAAATAAAAATCAAAATTGAAATCAATTGTATAATTTAACAGTTCGGAATTTTTTATTTTAGTTGCTATAAATCAGAATTCAGATTTTAGTATTATTCAGAAAGTATGAAATTCATTTTGATTAGTTTTTCTGCTCATTTTTTGGTTTTGCCCGTACTCAATTTCATGAAATTCTGAAAAGGTGTGGATATTAAATATTCAAGTCTAAGTTAAAGGTGCAACCCAATATTCCAATAGTTCGGATATTTATTTATTTTTGAAGAAAGTTTGAAAATGTAAAGTGCATTAAACTCAAATATAAATTAATAACAAACTTTCAGAGAGTTAATGTAACGTTATTGGAGAAATGGCTTTATTTAATCGCAATTTGAAGTTAAGATGGTCAAAATATTATTGTTTTAAAAATGGCATTTACTATCACAAATACACATAACTATTATATGTATTTATAATTTTTTTCCCCAAAAACATTATTTCGAATTGGCCTAGCACTATTGGACCTGATGGGGTTGTTGTTGGGCTGTGTTTCTTTCCAAAGAAACGCATCCAATGTTTTCAATTATTTTCCTCGCAAAATGCAAGTGTAACATTCGTTTCATATTCTTTTTTATTTTCTATTGTAGTATAAACGTATGACTGTTTTTTTTATAGAAATGGTCAATTTCCTGTTTTGTGATATTTTTTACCATTTTACTCTAAATTGTGATAAAAAAAGGTTTGATTAAATTTCTGAAATTAGTGGTGAATATGAATTTCAGATTTGTTATTTTTATTTAGAATTTTTAGATTTCAAATTAGTAGTATAATACAATTATTAATTTTATATAGTAGTAAACTTGGGTTTTAATTCTTGAAATGGATCATAATATATTGTGCATTGTTAGACCTCCAATTAGGCCCAAAATCATATAACTGGCCCAAAGCAAACTGCTTTCTAGAAACTACTTTCTAGAATACGGCCCCATTAAAAAATCACACATTTTATATGAAATATATACCGGCTTAAAATAATGTATTTTATTTTTCATACAGATCTAAAAATCGATACACATGTCTGATATTCATAGAAAATCATAATTTAACCTCAATTTAACAACACATGCGCAATAAAAACGTCTCTAACACTTGTACATCTCAATTCAAACTCTTATAATCTGTGGTGATTTATCTTTAGACTTCGAGGATTTTTTGGAGAATTTGTACTATCTCTATCTGGTATGTAGATATACAATCACATTTTTATATACATGTTATACATGTTTTTATAAGCGTAATCATTGGTATTGTACAAAGTTATTTTTATATTGAACTAGATATTCTTTTGTTATGTTCAATATTTGTAATTGCATATTTTCAAGTATTATGATTTGGATAGTTTATTTGTATATTTTATTATTTAGAGAGTGTAATATGTATATATATTCTCTTTTTTGTTGTTGGTTAATGTAGTTTAAAGTTGTAATGGAAGAATAACAAAGTTCGACAGTTAGTAGAGCTACAAAAAGATTTAAGAAATCTACATCAAAAATAGCAATCGATGCAATAGTTAATGTGTAGAAAGCTCTTGTCGCTGAAAGATCTGAACTCGAGCTAGCGTCCACATCTGGCATGATTTCTGAACCTTTACCCGACCCGTTGACCCAACGCGAACCCGACCGATTTCTGAGTCCCACACTTTGATAAAGGTCAGGAAAGTTGAAAGCAAACAGTGGGATGCAGATGGAACATGCTAGAAGATCAGTTTGGTTTTTGGTGAACTTTTCATAAAGTGGAACAAAATACACAAAAGGAAGGTCGAGTTGGCTTCCACGAGATTGGATGATGAGCTGTAAGTCTCGGATGAATGATGCTAGTGCAAAAGTCATTGATTTGGTAAAATAATCTTTGTCACTTTGTCATTTAATTACATTCAGTTAAGTGAGAAAGATTTTCTAACCTATCAACGACTCTGGCACTAACACCGTTCATCTGAGGCTTGTAGTTCATCTTCCAACCTTCTGGAAGCCAACTCGGCCTACCATTTGTGCATTTCATTCCTCTTTTTGAAAGCTTTACCCGAAATCAAATTGTTCCTCTAGTTTGTTCCATTCAGATGTCATTGCTTCCCCAATTGCTTTTAACTTCCCTGGCCCCCGTCAAAGTGGGGGACACATAAACTAGGTCGGATTTGGGTTCAGACAGCAGGTCGGGTGTGGGTTCGAAAATTGTGTGGGATTCAGGTGCAAGCTCTGATTTAGATGTTTCACCGATGAGAGTTTCTGATGTAGTACAGCACTCAATGAAGTCATAACTTTCTCAGCAGATCAATTCATAATAACTTTCACTCAGTTATTGGTCAGTTATGAGTGGTTATTAAAAACTGATTCAGGTGAGAAATCACCCCTGGTGGTTACTAGCAGTTAGTATAAGTAATTATTATTACTTATTTGAAATAAATCAACCTATAGGGGTTTGCCTAGTGTCTTTAAACAGTTAACTATTGTAGGATTGTTTAAATAGGTGTAAGCACTTATTGTACTGCTGATTGATTGATACTACTAAGAAGAAAAAATACAAAATCTTGTCAATGTTCTTGTTTATTCTGTATTGCTGAACTAGAATTGTGCGACGTTGATCGACAATTCAACACTTCTGCTACGCCAAGTGGTATCAGAGCCTTGTTTTCTCCTGGTCTGATGGCTATCGATGGTGGTAATGGGGGTGAGAGGGATGATTCTGACGTTGCTCGAAGAACCCTCGACATGGTTGAGCGGCTCGTAGAGTCTCAAACGCAAACCCAGTGCCAAATTGAGACCTTAGTAGCGGGTTTAACCAACCTTACGAAGACAACCACTCAACCTGCATTTCAGGGTGGAATTCATGGCTTTCGTAGGGAAAATCGTTCGCAAAACCAGCGAAACAATGGGGAAACAGTTGTTAGGACGGGAAATAGGCAGAATGTGATGCATAGTGGAGATTCAAGTGATGAAGAACTGGAAAACATGGCAGAAAATTTAAGAAATAACCAATGGAGGAACAATTTTCAACGAGATGGTTATAACCGAGAAAAAGGGAATGATTTCAAGGTTAAAATGGACTTGCCTTCTTTCAATGGTCAACTTCACATGGAAGATTTCCTTGACTGGTTGTCAGAAGTAGAAAAGTTCTTTGAATTCATGGAAATTCCAGAAGAAAAACAAGTGAAGTATGTTGCCTACAAGTTGAAGGGCGGCGCTTCAGCATGGTGGGATCAGATGCAACTTTCTCGAACTCGATTGGGTAAGCCTCCCGTCAGAACATGGATGAAGATGAAACGGATGTTGAAAAACAGGTATTTACCTCTTGACTATGATCAAGTTCTATTTCAGCAGTACCATAATTGTAAACAGGGATACCGTTCAGTTGATGATTACACAACAGAGTTCTACAGGCTGGCTTCACGTAATGACCTTGCTGAATCAGATTCGCAACAAGCGGCAAGATTTATAAGTGGGTTGAAGTACAACATTCAAGACAAAATTGCTTTACAAAATGCCCATACCTTGGGAGATGCAGTGCGCCTTGCCTTGAGAGCTGAAACAATGACTGAGAAGCCTCAAAACCGCAATTTTGGTGGAAAAATTTCGAATTCCTCAATTCAGCCTACAATTCAGCCTACACTTGAGCCTGCTATTGATTACCGTGCAACTCACCAACAAAAATCTGGAAAAACATCTGCACAATCGATTAGCACTCAATCTAATTATCCTAACCGAATTTCATAATCAAAATCTATAATTACCACAACTGGTTCAAAATATAATACCACGTCTGCCAACCCTTATGCTCCATCTACAAGTGATAAATGTTATGGGTGCGGACAGCCTGGACATAAATCAAATCGTTGCCCTCAAAGAAGCCAAGTAACCTTAACTACTCATGAAGAAGAATATGAGACCGATGATGTGGGATTAGAACAAGAAGAAGAGGTAGTTCAACCTGATGAAGGAGTTTCTTTTGTCATTCAGAGGTTACTTTACACTCCACATAATGAACAACAAACTCAACATAACAACATATTCCGGACAAGGTGTACGGTTAATGAAAGAGTTTGTGATTTAATCATTGATGGCGGAAGCAGCGAGAATATTGTTTCAAAAGTGATGGTTGATAAGTTGCAATTGCCTGTAGAGAGACATCCTGCACCATATTCAATCGGGTGGATCAAAGAGGTTGGAGAAACAAGGGTAACTTGTAGATGTAATATTGCTTTCAGTATTGGTAATCGTTATAAAGATGAAGTTTGGTTTGATGTTGTGGACATGGATGCATGCCATATGTTGTTGGGAAGACCGTGGCAATATGATGTCAATTCTGTTCATATGGGAAGAGATAATACTATTAGCTTCTACAAAGATGGGGTACGCATAGTATTGGCTCCATTAGGAAGGTCATCAGAATCTATATTTCCTCCAAAAGATGGGCATAATTTTTTGATCTCTAGCAACATACTTGAAGACTCAAAGGAGACGGGAGAAATTTATGCTCTTGTCATCAAAGGAAACAATAAACCTTTAATTGATGTTCCTTCTCAGGTGCAACCTATACTGAACGAGTTCAAAGATTTAGTGCCGGATGAGTTGCCAAGTATTCTTCCTCCTATGCGAAATATTCAGCATGGCATTGATTTAGTACCAGGTGCTAGCTTGCCAAACATGCCTCACTACAGAATGAGTCCAAAAGAACATGCAATTCTTCAAGATCAGGTTGAGGATTTGCTATCCAAGGGCCTAATACGACCTAGTATGAGTCCATGTGCAGTTCCGGCTTTACTAACTCCAAAAAAAGATGGGAGTTGGCGGATGTGTATTGATAGTCGTGCAATCAACAAACTCACTGTTCGATATCGGTTCCCAATACCAAGGTTAGATTATATGTTGGATGACTTGGAAGGTTCCAAAATTTTCTCGAAGATTGATTTGAAAAGCGGGTATCATCAGATTCGTATTCGGCCGGGTGATGAATGGAAGACTGCATTTAAAACTAAAGACGGCTTATATGAATGGCTGGTAATGCTATTTGGTCTATCAAATGCTCCTAGCACTTTCATGCGAGTTATGAATCAGGTATTAAAACCTTTTATTAGCCGATTTGTGTTTGTGTACTTCGACGATATCCTGATTTATAGTCGTAGCGTAGAAGATCATTTATACCATCTGTGGGAAGTTTTTAGTGTGCTGCGTGAGAATTCTTTATATGTGAACCTAAAAAAATATAGCTTTCTTACGGACAACCTGGTCTTTCTTGGCTATGTGGTGTCTTCTAATGGTATTCATGTTGATGAAGACAAGGTTAAAGCTATTAAAGAATGGCCTGGACCACAGAGTATTAGTGAAGTCCGAAGTTTTCATGGACTTACTACATTTTATAGGCGTTTTGTTCGTAACTTTAGTACTATTGCAGTACCACTAACAGATTGCATGAAAGGAAAACACTTTGTTTGGACGGATGCAGCTGAGAAAAGTTTTAAACTGCTCAAATAAAAGCTAACAGCAGCCCCTGTTCTTGCTTTACCGAACTTTGAGAAATTATTTCAGGTTGATTGTGATGCTTCCCTTGTTGGTATTGGGGCAGTGTTGTCTCAAGATGGACGACCAGTTGCTTACTACAGCGAAAAACTTAGTGATGCGCGGAAGAAATGGACAACTTATGAGTTAGAGTTGTATGCGATATATCAGTCACTTAAACATTGGGAGTACTACTTGATTCATCAAGAGTTTGTACTCTTTACTGATCATCAAGCCTTGAGAAATATCAAAAGCAATACTAACTCTAACAGAATGCACCAAAGATGGATTGACTACATTGAACGATTTACTTTTACTGTCAAGCACAAATCTGGCCAGCAAAATAAAGTGGCTGATGCATTCAGCCGTAGGGCTTCTTTACTGATTTCAATGAAAGCAGAAGTCATTGGGTTTGATTATTTGAAAGATCTATATGCTGAAGATGAAGATTTTGGCGAAACATGGGTTAAAATTACTAAATCTGGATTGAAAGTTGCTGATTTTCATCTTGAAGAAGGTATTCTATTCAAAGGGAATAAATTATGCATTCTGAGAAGTTCTCTTCGTGAGCATATCATTAGAGAACTTCATGGAAGTGGTCTTAGTGGACACATGGGAAGAGACAAAAGTATTGTTTTAGTTGAGGAGCGTTATTATTGGCCTCAAGTAAAAAGGGACATGAATCGTTTTGTTCAAAGATGCTACACTTGTCAAACGGCAAAAGGAAGTTCAAACAACACTGGATTGTATACACCTCTTCCTGTTCCGGACACACCCTGGGTTGATATTTCCATGGATTTTGTGCTTGGTCTTCCTAGGACTCAACGAGGTATGGACTCTATCTATGTAGTGGTTGATAGATTTTCTAAAATGGCCCATTTCATACCCTGCAAAAAGACTTTAGATGCTTCTCATATTGCACACTTATTCTTTAAAGAAGTTGTTCGCTTACATGGTATTCCAAAGTCCATTGTTTCTGATCGAGACAGCAAGTTTTTAAGTCACTTCTGGCAGACTTTATGGAAAAGGTTCGACACTAGTCTCAAATTCAGCACAACTTGCCACCCTCAAACTGACGGACAAACAGAGGTTGTAAATCGAAGTTTGGGTAATCTTTTAAGGTGTATTTCGGGAGATAGACCAAAACAATGGGATTTGGCGCTTGCTCAAGCAGAATTCACTTATAATAATTCCATTAATCGATCTAAAAAAAGATCTCCTTTTCAAATTGTGTATACCAGCATACCTCAACATGTAGTTGACTTGGTACCTTTACCAAAACTCCCCGGAAAGAGTATAGCTGCAGATCATATGATTGAGAAGATTGCAAAACTTCATGAAGAGGTTAAACTGAATTTGGAAAAGGCCAATGCAAAGTACAAAGAGGCGGCTGATAAACATCGTAGGTTTAAATCATTTGAGGAAGGAGATCTTGTCATGGTGCATCTACGAAGAGAAAGATTTCCAGCAGGAACCTACAATAAACTTAAAGCTAAAAAGTTTGGGCCGGTTCGTGTGCTCAAAAAAATCAATGACAATGCATATGTAGTTGATCTTCCTGAAGAATTAGGCATTTCTAAAAGTTTTAACGTCAAAGACCTTTACGAGTATCATGGAGATATGGAAAGTCTGCTGCCTTCAATTGACTTGTGGACAAGTCTTTTAAAAGACAGGGAGGATGATGTAGTACAGCACTCAGTGAAGTCATAACTTTCTCAGCAGATCAATTCATAATAACTTTCACTCAGTTATTGGTCAGTTATGAGTGGTTATTAAAAACTGATTCAGGTGAGAAATCACCCCTGGTGGTTACTAGCAGTTAGTATAAGTAATTATTATTATTTATTTGAAATAAATCAACCTATAGGGGTTTGCCTAGTGTCTTTAAACAGTTAACTATTGTAGGATTGTTTAAATAGGTGTAAGCACTTATTGTACTGTTGATTGATTGATACTACTAAGAAGAAAAAATACAAAATCTTGTCAATGTTCTTGTTTATTCTATATTGCTGAACTAGAATTGTGCGACGTTGATCGACAATTCAACACTTCTGCTACGCCAGTTTCCTACACATTAGCTATTGTACCGAATTTCGGTAAGTCTACGAGGCCGAGTAAGTCCGAGTTTTAATGAATGATTAAAAAGGCTGCTGCAATTTATCGTCCGACTAAAACATTTTTAGTGCAGTTTATCTTAGGATTAAGAATTATTTAGTGAAGTAGCTGAAGATTGAATGGCGCTTCGGAGCTTGTTTGAGACAAACACCATTGGTCTATCGATTAAATAAAAATATCAATTGTTCTTCAAAATACTGGAAATCGGGAGGTAGAATGTATGTACTTGAATAAATCCAAGTTTTTTGTTCATTGTAACTGCTTACTGTCTTAATTTTTTGAACCTGATAATATAGGTAATTGTCTGTTGAAAAATTTTAGACTTTCAAATGACTCAATTAATTTAACATAGACTAAAATACATACAAGATTTGTTTTTCATATAAGTAATATTTCTACAAATGACAATTTCTTTTTTCTGTATGGTTATTTATGAAGTTCTAAAATCTATGTTGTAGTGAATGTTATATTATCTTTGGCTTTTGCAATATTTCGCGAGCATAATCTTGAACTTGTTGAAGGTTGTTCGAATATGTTATAGAAGGTTCAATATTATAATGTTTAATATTATAATGTTTTCTGATTTTTTATTCTCATTCCTTATTTTATTTTAGTTTGTAAATTAATTCGAATATGTATACTTAATTACTTGGTGCTCTGTGAAGATATTGGTTAATTACACGGTGAACAATTTTTTTAATTTATGCGCTTACGGTAAAATGACTAGTGTTAAATATTGTATATTTTACCATAAACAAATATAATATATATTGTAACGAATTAAATATTAAAAAATATTAAATTAAACTCCAAATTAAGAGTGATTCAAAATTTTTTACAAAAATTGATACAAATTTTTATATTCATAACCATATAAAATTAAACACAATTAAAATCATATTTATTATAATATGGTTAATGTATAGTTTTGTTTCATAAATCAGTCCAAGTCCGTATTATTCAATCAAAACCAATTTATACATAATAGTCAATCAAAACAATTCCAAATCCATGTTATTTCATGTCTATGCATTGCGTTCGTAGCCCATAATAAAATAAAATTAAGGAAAAATAAATTTTATCATCACTCAACTATATTTTTTTTCTAGAAACATAATAAAGTTTATTTTTTAGCCAGTAATGTTACTTTTGTACTGGGTTATATCTATTTCGTTAATTCTGACTTCTTACCTCTAATGTCCATTATCTCTCACAATTAATATTTTTATCATCTCTGGTTTCACGCTCAAGTTATGAATCCATCAATCGACTCCACGATCTACACATCTGTACGAATAAAAATATCAAACACTTGTCGAATTAAAAACCCTAATTAATTTTTGAATTCGAATATGATTAAAACAAGATTTAGTGGGTGTGAGGAAATAAATGATCGAGAAAGTAAGAGATTGATTACGTAAACTTGCAACTTAGATTTCTAAAACATATAAAATGAAACTTTAATCAGGTATAAAGAACAATATAGAGAAATGAGATATACATGTCATCATGTTACGACAACTTATAAAATATTAATAATAAATTCAACTGTAAAATAAGGAATTATAAAATTATATATTTTATAGTTCAATTGAATATTTCAGGAGCGTGTCTGAGGGTGTGTGGCTTACTCGACGGAACAAGTCCCTAAAATTTATAGGGGCACATATTTTTTTAGATGAATGCCTATATTATATATTTTATTTGCAAAAAAAAGTATGATATCTTTTTTAATGAAAAAAATATACAAATAGAAGGCAAGTTATAGAGAATTATTAGTAAATGTCAAATGATTATAAATAATTATGTTGAGCTAAAGTAAAAATATTATATTAATTTTAACAATTTAAGTAAGTTAATAATTTTTTTAAAAAAATACTAAGCAAAGTATTTAATAAGAATATTAATTATTTTGATAACTAGTTTAGAATACTACTAGTCTTAACTATAAAATACTATGAATATTAGTTTTTTTTTGACAACTTGTGCAATATATTAGTTTTTAATAATTCAATTTCTAGGTTATCAATTTATTTTAAATTATATTTATATTTATATATTTACATATTCAATGAAAAAAGTTATTTAATATTTTATTAATTAATATTTAAATATAAATTTAAATAAGTTTGCATATAAATTTGGTTTTATGTGATTTTTTTTTGTTTATAATAATTATATCTTACTATTTATGTACTTGTAAGATTTTTTTCCAACTCTAATTTACTATAATATTTTATAAATATAAATTTTTATTATTAATTTTTATTATTTAATAATATACTTATTTTTCTTGGTCTCCGGGGCACAGTTTTAGTTTTTTGATTTGGCATAGGGCACAAAACATCTCAGGCACGACTCTGATATTTCTCAAAATGCAACTTATAGTACAATAGTTCTACACTTCTACTTGACATCAAAGATTTTTAAACTAACTATTTGATTTTTATGATTACTACATCAACGAGCATCAAAAATACTTGTAAATTATCATATATTATAACTTATATTATTGTCTTGCTTTGTGTCAAGTTTTTATGTCTGTCATGTATTGACAGGGTTCTCATATCTATATTATCTTTTCTGTGAGATTCGTTTTTATTCCTAACTATGGTGGGCCTTGAGAGATCGTTGGAGAAGATGTATGCAAATTTGGTGATAGACGACGAAGAGGAGGAATTAATAGTTACTGGTACGGAGATTATGGAAGCAAAGCAAACATTTGTATTAGTAAGAAAATTCTTAACGAAAAAGAATATTAACTTTAATACCATAAAAAATGTTATGGCATTGGTCTGGAGGCCGAAGAAGGGCATGGAGATTCATGATTTGGGAGGGTTTCGTTACTCATTCATTTTCTACCATGTAATGGATTTACAAAAGGTGATTGACGCTGGCTCATGGTCTTTTCAACAAGCTATGCTGGTGTACCATCAAATAAAAGGACTTGAAGAACCTCACCAGGTTGTGCTGAATGAAATTGAGATATGGATTCAAGTTTATGATATTCCAAGAGGATTTGTATCGGAGAGTATATTAAAAAATGTGGGGACATCTATTGGGAGATATATCAAATCAGATCCTACTAATTTCAATGGTGTATAGAAAATATGTGTAAGGATAAGAGTGGCTATGAAGAATGATAAACCCTTGAAGCGAAGGATGAAAATCAAGAGGGAAGGAGACACTTGTAATTGGATAAAATTTAAGTATGAGCGACTTAGTACTTTTTTTGGTGGCAAAGTAGGCCATTCAGAATGTGAACCCAGACAAAGTGGTTGATCGAGCTTATGGGGCCTGGTTGCACGCTCCATCGAAGAATGCTGGTATGAATACTGGGTCAAGGTGGTTACATAACGGAGACGATGGTGGAACTGTATGGCCTGGAAAAAAAATTCAACCGGAAAAAACAAACAAGGAACCAGAAGATTATGGTGGAAGATGGGATGCGAGATTTATGGAGATTGATGGAATTGTACGGGAAGTTAGGGGAGATAATGATGCTCTAAATATTCGATTGTGTGAAAATAGGGTGGGGGATATAGGAAATCAAGTAACGAACCAATTGGAGGATAATGTGGATATTAGTGTGGCTGAAAATATGGCAAGTGTAACTGAACTATAAAGAAAGCGTGTGAATGAGTATTAATGGGAAAAAATAGTGGACAAAATTATAAGCTGAATGAGGAGATACACAATGATATTGGGCCAAAAAAACATGCAAATGGCGGGTTCTGGACTCCAGCCCCGCCCGACATTATGAGTCTTATAGCCTGGAACTGCCGTGAACTGGCCATTCTACGCGCGATTCGAATTCTGAAAGAAATTAATAATTAGTTTTGGCCTAGTATTATTTTCTTAAGTGAGACTTTGGTAAAAAAAATAAAAAGGTTGGAAAATTTTGTAAAACTTTAGGGTTTGCGGAGTACTGGTCTTTTGATACTCAGGGTCATGGGGGTGGCCTTGCTTTGTTATGGAAAAATGTGGGGGAATTGTGATCACTGGGAGCACGTCTAATTATATTGACTTTGAAGTTTCTAATGACCAAGTGGGAAAATGGTGATACACTAGTTTTTACGGCTATCCTGAGAGAAAAGAAGGGAGGAATCGTGGAATTTATTAAGAGAATTGTCTCAGAAGTCAACATTACCTTGGTGTATTAGAGGAAATTTCAATTACATGGCTCATAGTACTGAAAAACGTGGTGGACGGTGTCATCCTAGATACTTGAGGGAAGGGTTTATTCGGACTATGGAGGATTGTGGTCTTCTAGATTTGGATTTTTCCGGAGATCAGTTTACATGGGAGAAGTCTAGGGGGAGTCAAAGATGGGTACAGGAACGATTAGATAGAGGATTAGCAAATCGAGATTAGGTTGATTTATTCCCAACAACATAAATTAAAGTATTAAAGGTGTTAACCTCTGATAACATGCCACTGTACTTAACACTGAATAGGCAAGTTTATGTACCTAAACAAAAAAGATTTTGTTTTGAAAATGTTTGGTGCCATGAGCAAAAATGTCGCAATATAGTGCAGGAGTGCTAGAATACGGTGGGTGTGATGGATATTAGGGAGAAAATGGCTCGATGTTGTGCTAGATTGGAGGAGTGGGGAGGTGGTTTGTTAAAAGAAATGAGATCGCAGTTAGAGAAATGCGGGAAGGATCTTCGAAATCTTCGATCGCGAAGGGATGTTAATGGTATTCAAAGTTATTATCAAACTCAGTGGGAGTTCATGAACTTACTTAAAAATAAGAGATCTTTTCGAAACAACGTGCAAAGCAATTCTGGCTTAAGGATAAAAACTCACATTTCTTTCACAAGTTTGCATCAATCAGGAGAGAGCATAATAATATAAAAAAAATACAGGACGCTAATGGGGAGTGGAAAGAATCTACGGATGATATAAAGGGTGTAATTTTGACTTATTTCTGAGAATTGTTTAAATTGAAGGGAGGAGAGGCATGTCTGTTGGACAGGGAAAGAGTGTGCTCAGCCACAGATGAGCAAAATCGAGAAATTATAGAACCTATCACAACTAAGAGGTAAAGATGGTTGTATTTTCTATACATTCAAAAAAATCCCCAGGCATAAATGGGCTAAACCTGGCTTTTTTCCAAATGTATTGGAGCATAGTCAGGGTGATGTTACTAGGTTTTATCAAGACTTCCTTGCTAATGAAGAGGTTTATGGTGATCTGAACCGTACAGTTGTGTGCTTAATTCCGAATGTAAAACATCCAAAGAAAATGACTGACTTCAGGCCGATTTCTTTATGTAATGTATTGATGAGGATATTATCCAAGGTGTTGACGAACATATTGAAACCATGTATAAAATATGTGGTGGCTGAGTACCAAAGCGCATTTATTGAAGGTCGGTTGTTAATAGATAATTCATTCATAGCCTTTGAAATAAATCACTACATTCAAAGGAAAACACAAGGTACAAATGGCGTTGTTGGTTTGAAAATAGATGTTTCCAAGGCCTACGATCGTATGTAATGGAGCTTTATTGAGAATATGCTTTACA
This sequence comes from Apium graveolens, assembly GCF_009905375.1. Taxonomy (NCBI): domain Eukaryota; kingdom Viridiplantae; phylum Streptophyta; class Magnoliopsida; order Apiales; family Apiaceae; genus Apium; species Apium graveolens. Next base: position 47,743 of record NW_027417368.1, read on the forward strand.
AGTTTGGGTTTCATCCTATATGGGTCACGAGAATAATGACTTGTATTAAGACGATTTTGTATAGCTTTCTGCGTGATGGTGAAGTTTTTGGAGATGTAAGACCCCAAAAGGGGATTCGACAGGGGGATCCTATATCCCCGTTTTTATATATTCTTTGTGTGGAGGGCATGACTGCTATTATAAGAAAGTATGAGGAATGTGGTATGTTGCACGGAGGCAAAATAGCTAGAGGGGCACCAAGTATTTCACATTTTCTGTTCGCAGATGATTGCTACTTCTTCTTTCGTGCATCAGTGTTGGAAGCAAGGATTATGCAGACTATTCTTCAGAGATACGAATGTATGTCGGGGCAAGCTATTAATTTGAGTAAGTCTATTATCACATTTAGCCCGAATACTAGTACTGCAGATAGATGATCAGTGTGTGAATGCTTAGGGGTAGGTGAGACAGACACACCTGGACTGTATTTGGGAATGCCGATGTGTGTGGGTAAGAACAAAGCTGAGGTGTTTGGCTTTTTAAATGAGCGAGTAGGAAATAAACTTAAAGGGTGGTCGAATAAGGAACTGTCTAAAGACGGTAAGCTTACCTTGATAAAATCAGCAGCTTAAGCAATCCCAAATTTCTGGATGAACATTTTCTTGATCCCAACTGGTATATGCGAAGATATGGAGAAGTTGATGAATGGGTTTTGATGGGGAAATGGCTCAAATGGCAAAGGTATAAGGTGGGCGTCTTGGGAGAAGTTGAGTGCATCGATACATGGTGGTGGTCTTGAAGTGAGGAACTTAAAAATTTTTAATATTGCTATGCTAGCTAAACAGGGGTGGAGAATCTTGAATAAAGATAATCCATTAGTATCTGCAATCATGAAGGCGCGATATTTCCCTGGTACAGACTTCCTAAATGCATCTCTGGGCAGTAATCTTAGAAATACTCGGTGCAGTATTATGGCTACACAAGAGGCTGTGAAAGTGGGGTGTAGACGTAGAATTAGAAATGGTGCAGACATAAAGGTCTAGACTGAACAGTGGCTTCCAGATATTGATAATGGTTTATTAACGAATGCTCGACCATTGCAATTTCAGGACATCACAGTGGATAGTTTGATTGACATGGAGAGTGGAGGATGGGACTATGACATACAACGGGATATTTTTAATGCGAGGGATAGAGAACTTATTATGCGAGTTCCAATTCCAATTGAGCGGAAGAACGAATCCTGATTTTGGATTCTGGATGAAAAGGGCATATTTACTGTATAAAGTTGTTACCGACAGTTACAAGGGGTGTTTGTCTGCGAATATGCAGCTTTTTGGAAGTGCTTATGGTCTTTAAAATTGCTTGGCAAAGTTAGAAATTTTCTGTGGCGGGTAATGTGCAAAGGTTTTTTACCAACAACGTATGTCTTAGCAATGAAGCACGTGGATGTGAACACTCAATGTCCTTGGTGTCACAGTGGTGTGGAGAATGCTACACATGTTATGTTTGAGTGTGGTTTTGCTAAAATAGTTTGGCAGGATACGGAGTTCTGGAGTTTATTCCAAATTTTGACAGTTGATACTCCGTTTGATATACTGAGGAGAAGTTTTTCTCAGTGTGATTAGGATAAATGTGTACTTATTGGAATGATCTGTTGGAGTCTCTGGAATTGTAGGAATAAATGGGTATGGGAGAGGGAAAATGGATCAGTTTTTGGCGTTAAGGTTGCAGCGTATAATCTCCTCCATGATTGGCGTGAAGCTCAGGCAAAGGGTAGAAATGAGCAGCATCTAGTGACGAGTACAATGTGTAGTGTGGAGTAGCCCTACAGGTGAGTGGGTCAAAGTTAATATCGATGCAACTGGTGCTCGTAATGGTGGTATAGGTATTGGATGTGTCATTCAAAATTCACAGGGATATTTTGTGGGGGCTCAAGCTCGACGAATTGAAGGAAATTGGCACCCAAATGAAGTTGAAGCAATTAGCTTGAAGGAAGTGTTATCTTGGTGTAAGCAATTAAACTTGAACTACTGTATCTTTGAGACAGATTTAAAAATTTTGGCTAATGCTTGTAGTGGTTGACGTGGAGAATCCTATTTTGATACCATTTTGTCTGATTATAAGCAAGAGTTGAAGCACTTTGATCAGGTGCGGGTTGAGTTTGTTTATCGGTCTGTGAATTGTATAGCACGTTTGCTTGCAAAGATTGCACATTCTATGTCCGGCCTAGGAGAGTGTCATGTCACTGCTCCTGAGTTTCTAAATCATGTACTAGATTCTGATCTTAATTAAGTAATGCAAGTACGATTTGTTAAAAAAACTTAGATTATTAATAACCACATATCATATTTTCACCTTTCTTTATTTAATTCACAAATTTTACATCCCTTAACTGATAAACTATAAAATACTAATATACACGAGACCCTGTGCATAAATATATTAATAAGTGAAATTAATGTGAATGTAAGAGGTTGGTGACGGGTAACCCGGACCGGACCGATGGCCCTTTAATTAATGCATGAAGATGGACTACTGTACAGACGAGAAGTGGCTCCCGGACATTTTTGGCATAGCTGAACACAAAGTTCATTTTTTTGGCACACTCATTCAAAATATTCCAGAAATGGCACAAAACGCCACTTTTTTTGGGGTTCATCCCCAGAGGCCCAAAAGAAGTGGCGTTCTGGGGTATATTATTTTTTTTAATTTTTTTCTTTTTCCTCCCGGATTTGCAAGTGTGTGCAATGATTTTCAAGTGTGAAAAATTCTATGGAGACCTATTTTTGATCTCTAATATTAAACTGTAAAAAATATATTTTGGTGTAATTTTTTTTGTTGGGGAGTCATGCAAAACTATTTTTATTATATTTTGTTTTAATTAAAAAATAGTATAGATATGACTTTCGTGGCTTTGAAAAGGGTACCTTGCGAGTGTATAACGAATTTTTTTATGAACACACAGTATCACGGGTTTTTCAAAGTAGTTCTAATTTTTTTTTTGTAAGAACTTCTTTCCATGTAGTAATTTTTTTGAAAATTTATGAGTTTTGACTACTAAAAAATGGTAGTATAAATTCATGATAAACGAAGAAAGAACTAATACAAAACAATTTTCTAATTATGCTAAACAACACAACTTGTACAAAACAACTACAATAATCTAGATTTTCATTAAGGATAATCTAAATCAACAAGAAATTAAATGAATTCATTACTTAAGAGAAAACAATGTTCTTAACTTTTACCAAAAGTAACAAAATAAAATTGACTTGTCAACTTTTAAAAGTCCGAATCTTCTCACAAATAGGAAAAGTTAAAATAAGTATTGTGTGTACTTAAAGTAAATGCACATTTCATAAAATCACAGGAGTAGTCACATGCAATTTTTTAAAATGATTTGACAACTCAAATTTTATTCTCAAATCAACGACACAAATGAATACTTTAATCTTAAAATTTATTGGGCCAGTAACATCAATTATTTCCACATTCCTAACTGCACAACTTAATATAACATTTTAACAATGTAAAATTATGCCTGTAAATAGATGTAAAAGTATAAGACATCAACTAAATTTCCCCTTTTCTAGTATTACATTTTCTACAATTTGAGACTGCTACAATTAGGTCATGGACAAAGGCAAGGGACACGCTAGTTCGGATGTTCGTGATTACGGGGAAATTAATTGGTATAAATGGACCGAATCTCAGGTACCGACTGAAGCTCAACAAGAAGAAATATGTCCGGTCAAACAATTTGTTAGAAGAATGAGGTATACGGGCCGCACAAGGGTATGCCATCCATGAAAATGAACAGTTTGTTTTCTATGGGGAAATGTACCTGAAGTTTATGAAATCAACAATCGAATATGAAGAAAACATTAATAAGAGTTTCAACTCTGGTCACATTTCAAAGGAGGAACATGACTATGAGTTAAAGCAAATGTCTCGACATTACCATTTCATGGAGGACGAGCTTGAGATGAGGGAAAAGGAGTACGAGGATGCAGTCGCAAAGTGTAGGGTTGAAAAGATACGTGAAGAGGACCATCATTGGGATAATAAATATGTGAAATATATTGTCAAACTTGGAGATTTTTCTCAAGGCCACGATGATGCTGGTATGGCTACAACCATATGTCATGGCACTCAGGGCCCCCGCGCATGCCCATCACGTGATACTCGATCGAGTATGTACGCCTCGACCCACGGATATGGGAGGGAGGTCATATGCATACATCCCCTCAGATACAAGAGGATAAGGATGTAGATGATGAGATTGCTAATGAGATTACGGATCCAGAGTTTGATCAGTACGTAGTTAATCTTGTGGGTGACTAAAAAATTTGAAAGCTTCATTCATTATCCAATTTTCAGCTGCAATGTATTTCTCTCATTCTATGTTTACTTATTCAATGTTCCCTTGCAATGTAATATGTTTCCCATTTAAATGGAAAATGTACTGATCATTGTAATTATTTGTCTACAACTTTACAGAAACTTTTCTACTAATTGTGATAATATTCTCAAAGTTGATGAAAAATTAATTTTCAATAGTAGTTGTATTTTTTTTTTGGAAAAACTTCTTTCCATGTAGTAGTACTTTTGTAGTACTTTGATTACTTCATTTTATTAAAAATAAATAAATTAAAAATTTATGAGTTTTGACTACTCAAAAATGGTAGTATAAAATCATGATACCCGAAAATGACAAGTAAATGAGTTACGTATCCCGTGAATACACAGTATAAGGCACATGCAACAATTTTAAATAATTTTGATACCCAAAAATGATAAGTGCAACAGTGAAAAGCTTCAAGTGAAAGGAGACACGAAAATCAATAATGAAAAGTGAAATCATAAAAATGAAATAAAGAGGAAAAGGTAACTATTTGGTAAAAGTTTTCACTTTTTGCAGATGAAAGTAAATAAAGTTACTTGTATGAATGGCACTCCGCAACTGCAAAGTTGGAAGAGCATGCCACTACTAGGTAGCCATATGCAGACTGCAACAAAGTAATTGAGTAGTCTTGTCAAATGCAACAAAAGTTGCAGAAACTGTGTAATGTGACAAATCAATTTTATGTGTTTCGAAGCAGTATGAAAAGTAAGTAGCACGTGAATGTTACAGACATGTCTACTTCATTTATGTGGCCTTTCTTCTTTATTTATCATCCAAACAGGATGTTGTTTGGAAGTTAATATTGTATACTAATTGAAGAGAAATGAGTTACACTCATGGTGATATTATTCGAGCTACTGGTCGGAAATAGTTTTGTGATGACGATTTTAGGTATTTAATGGATTCGAATTTACGTTACTCAAGAGGTTCAGTAATCACGATGCATAGGGAGTGGGAATGGCGTGTAGGGTGTTTGCAAAGATGTGTAGCCCAATGTCAAGAACATGGAGTGCGAATAACTAAACAATGCGTCATTCACATGCAGCGAGACACCCCTCAACAATTGGAACTAGCTTTCTTCTGTGCAAGAGAGGAAGATAATCGAATGAGAATGCGTTTAAACCGAATGGATCTAAAAATAAAATGTAGGGAGTTTGCCGAAGATGGCAACCATCACAGCGCAAGAATGTATCATCATTTCGCTACGAGTCCCGACTATGTTTCTGATTGCTACTTGTCCGATGATGAGTAATAAACATATGAAGTGAGGTTCCGAATATGATAGATAATGCAATGCGTTGTATCATTTTTCATACAATATATTCGAATATTATATTTTGATATTGTACTCTATTATTTTGAAACTTTGAAATTATTATGATAAATTTCACAATGATCTGACTACTCAAATAGTGTGTTAGTGTGTATGATAAATTTATTATGTAGTACTGTATGAATCAATTGTGACGTAGTTGTTAGCATGCCCTATAAATGTCTCCTTACTTGTAGTTGAAAAGCATAAAATGGATTACGGTAAAAAAAGAGCATCTTCTAGCACATCTAAGCCCATTTGGCATCAGCTCAGTATCGCGGAATGTATCGGTCATGGAAAGGAAATTAAAGAAGCTGAAAGTGCCAGAAAGATGAAGAAGAAGGTGAATCAAAACATTTTGGGCGAGATAAAGGCTGATAAAGAAAAGATTCTAAAGGCTTACAATGATCGGTCCCTCACGGAGGATGAACGCATCTGTCAGATCGATGAAGTGTATAAAAAATACGACCAAATGGAAACCAGCCTGATTGAAAGAGAAGATAGTGAAATTACATGGTATGTTGAAGGTCATGAGGCATAGCGTGAAGTTGGAGAAAATGAGAATGAAAAAGAGGGTGAAGTTGTGGAAAGTGCAGGAAGTGATGAGGATCAATATGTTGTTAACATTGCAGATTTTAAGTAATCTTGTGATGTTTGTTATATAATTTTATTAACAATGTGAACGCCTAATTGAAATGTTTGTTTAGAATGTATAATTTTGTTGATTTTTAAGCTCGAATGTACAACACAATAAACCAACTTTTGCATGTAATGTTTAGAATGGGATAAGTTTACATATGACTTCTGACCTAATTTCAGGCTTCCATATGTCTGTCATAAAAACACAAAATGAATTGACACTGATACAATTAAATGCAATGACTTTAATTCATTTCATCTGTAAAAAGTGATAACTTTTATCAAATAGTTATACTTTCCTCTGTATTTCATTAATATGATTTGACTTCCACATGGACCTTTTCAGTATTCCTCCTGCAAAACTATTGAAATTGCTTGCATGTGGTTTCTACTGAGTACTCACGGGATAAGGGTCTATTAATTATTGCCATATTTCACATGGTTGGCAGTAATGACACGTACATCAACAAAATTAATAGCCTGTACATCTTCATTACTTTTCTCATCCACAACTTTTAGCCTTATTAACTTATCATTATCACTCAACTACTTATACTATATAAATTTTACACCCTCATACATATTTCATCCGAACAAAACTACGATGTCATCATCCACAAATAACAAGTGGTTGCTACGAGAAAGAGATGACGATTACCGTAGTCTTAGGGTAAGCGATCCAGTGGAGTATGTAACACCCCCAGATCCGGGGTCAGGGATCCGGGCCGTCACGGTCTTTCTTTCCACAATACCACTTCACTTAATTAATAATAATTAACCTTATGATGTGACCCCACACTAACACACACCACAACTCGTTATAGTCTCAGAGATGAAATTGAAATAAGTACAAGTCTTTGAATCCACAGTTTAAAAGTTATTACAACCCAAAATGATTACTTGATAAATTTATAGTTAATTGCCATTATCTGCCACAAGTTATAATTATACAATATTTGGTTCCCAAAAGTAGAATGTCTGATCTACAGGTAGATCTACCTCTACAGCTATAGCAGCTACGATCTCAACGGGAAGGCGCGGGGCGCTTCCCACGCTCTTGCGCTGGGTCTGCTTGAGCCTGGCCATCTTTCCTAACTGTTGTTGTGTGAAGAAGAAATGAAGCAAGAGTGAGCATTACAGCTCGCAAGATAATATATAGTGTTAACAATAATACAAGTATCTGAATGGATACTTACTAGAATCCTTTATCATGTGTAAGGTAATTACTTACTGGATATAAGTTTAAAAGAAGATGAAGTTACCAATTACTTCACTATACTTATACCATTTTTAGAAATCTACTTGAACTACTACTGTTCAAAGTATAATAAGATTCAAGAGGTCATCCCATAGATGAGACCATAAATTAAAACTTGAATATATTCGATCTTTGAAATATTTTTAAAAGAAATGAAGTTATGAGATACTTCATTCAATGGAAACACCAATAAAATTGTTTGACCCTGTCAATGCTTCGGCAACCCCCCATTCGTAGCCTTTCGATCGAAATGCTACGGGTAGTGTTGCAGAATTATCCAACTGGATGATGAACTCATTACGGGAGTTTGTTGTGCCAGGAAGACCACTTACGATGATCAGTCGCAGTAGTACAACCCCACCATTTTCTACATGTAGAGGAGAACCTGTCGGATTTACTTGTCAACCGAACACTGGACTCCTAAGGAATGGACCGTCTTAGCGAAACTTCCAGGCCATTTTGGGCCAATATAATAAGGCTGGGCCGGAGCCACTCGACCACTTACGCCACTCCTAGTTCAGATGAAATCCATGACTCTGAAACGTAAAGCTCGTCCCCCCTTTCCCCAAGTAGAAACTTGTTGATACGGCTCCACCAAGAAGTCGTATCTAGTTGGAAAGGAAAAATCACCGATATTTCCCAGGCGATGCCTGTTAATGGATTAACTTGTTCCAAGAATTTTACTTCCCGAGTGTTGGGTAAGTAATCAAAATTCTTTTATCAAGACAGCAACCTTGTTGCGAATATAAAACACACCACAGAGCCGGATCCCTCAGGTTTTGAGCGAGTATTTAAATCCCCTTCGAAAGGAGGATCTTAAATATAAAAATGAGTTTTGGGATCCGCTCTAACTTTTAAAAAATCATTTTAAAGACTCGAAAACACTTTAAAGAGTGTTTGGAGTAAGGCTGATTTAATAAAGTAAATCAGTCCCAATATATTAGAAAATATCTGAATATTATTAATTAAATAATATTCCCATAAAGAATAATCTTTATAAAAATAATTGAAGTAGATGTTGTAAAACTTATACTTGAAATGACTATTAAATAACCAAAGATATACTTATACGAAAGTAATATCTTTATTTGAATAATCAAAAGTAAGTTTGATTACCGACACATTATTCTTTAATAAAATAAAGAATATTAATTAGTAAATAAATCGGAGTCATAAGCCTTCGAATGAATATTCAAAATAATATTCATTAATAAAATAAACGGAGTCCTAAGCCCTCGAATGAATATTCAAAATAATGTTCAATAAATAAAATAAGCGGAGTCATATGTCCTCGAATGAATATTCAAAATAATATTCATTAATAAAATAAAGTTATCGAATTAAACCTTATTTGATTCATAGTTTTAAAAACTATTCATATATATATATATATATATATATATATTATACTCGGGAACCCCGACTCCCGGTTTTAGAAAAAGTTCACCTTTTGATCCCCTATACTAAGGGTAAACTCAAATACCGCTTATCTCTAGCATAGGTATTATGCAACTATAAGCATTGAACCAACAGATATATAAATCAAGAATATGAAACAGCCATGCATATATACCATATCACATGCTATAATATATCGCAAGAATTTGCTAATAACAAATATGCATTTATCGCAAGATCATGCATATACACATATACATCACAACAACAGTTATACGGGTAGAAAACTTGCCTGAGCGACTGTGGGTTATTAATGGCTTGGGACGAGTCTGGAAACCTATAAACAACATGTGAGTTGGAATTAAACCAAAGTCACTTGTAAATCTATACTTTAACCAAATTAGACTCTAACGCTCGCTTTGCGCTTACTGATTCTCTTAAGTCACTCGAGTACCCTCGGCTCCACCATTTTTAATAATTTAACCATTACGAGTTTTAAGGCGATTCCTTCGCGAGTGTCTTACCGACTGCCTAACACACTCAAAATAATTGTTTCATATACTAATTAACCCTTTTTAGGTCTTTATCCTATGTTTCAAGGTAAGGCGAGGGGTAATGTTTCGTTCGCGAAACGTCGTTACTTAAAACGGCCGTTTCTCCTAAACCGTACATCGGAATCAAACGAACCACATATCAAAACGAAGCTCGTAACATGAACTATATAAACATGGCAATGGTCAGAACCTAGCAGGGAGTTCTCGTGTCCTAATGTTATGAACAAAAGCAGTCTAAAGTAAATCGGACATTACGACGGCTATGTTTACGCGATTTCCCAATTTTATACCATTCCAATTCAATCACCAAACAACCCCAATCCATTCATACAATCAAAGTCCATCCATATCACACTACATCAGCCCCAATCAACTCAATATTAACAATTATACTTATTCTTAAACTTGAATTTAAACTATACTTAAATCCTTTAACCAAACCATAAGATTTCAACATTCAATTCACCATCATTCCAACCCAAACTCTAAACAAACAAGCTTCAAGCTACTCTTTACCATAACTATCAAAATCATCCTAATATACAAAGTAAAGCTAGGGTTTGGAGATGATATACCTTCCTTGAAGTGATGTGAGTAGCTAGGAAGCCTTAAGAAGCCTTGAGATGTCTTAGAGATGCTTGGATCTTAAAGGAAAAACAAGAAAAATCAAGTTAAAAACCTTGAAATCACTATTCATTGTCTTCTTCATTGATTTCTTGGAGAATATTAAGAATGAATTGGAGGCTTAAACTCATAAGATAGCCATAACTATGCATAAGGAGTACTAGAGAATTATCTTACCAATTTAGGAAGCTTGGAACTTGGATTTTGAAAAATCTTCTCTTTGAAAATGGAAAAAGCCGAGAGCAAATGTTCTTGGTGAAGAGAAATACAATTTTTGTTTTGATGAAATGATTTGTTTTGGCTTGGTGGATGTAGTTTTGTTTTTGTTTTGGTTAATTACCTTATTAACCTTGTCTTTGTGTGGTTATAAACCAACCACATCTCCTCCCTCCTTATGTCATGCTTACATCACCTTATTGTGTCATCATCTCTTACTTGTCCTCTCCTTATTGGTTGGATGACCTCATCATCCCTAACCTCCTTGATTAACTTCCTAATTGTTTGCCTAATGACCGCTGATCTGTTATACGGTTCGCTTAACTTTCGTTTTCGTTTATCGTTTGAGGGATCATACCCGGGATCTTATTACTTAGGTTCCCTTAACCTTTCTCAATACATTATATTCCTTTTATGATCCTTTCTTATAATCCTTTAATTTAAATCCTTTTTATCCCGTTACCTTATACTCAATTCTTTCCGTATCTAGTGGATTTCCGGGAAAAATCAAAGTGTTCGGAATTGGATTCTGACGATCTTTACATACACTTATATACCATTTAGAGTACTAATAAAATCTCAGAATATCCATAAAAGAAACTCTACATAGTGTGGCATGAACAGTTTTCTGATTCAGCAATATCAGCAAAAACACTATTCATAAGGGTTACAAAAAGTTCAAATTTTTGGGGGTTATTACAGTCTCCCCTCCTTAAAAGGATTCTGTCCCGGAATCAAATAGAAACAAATGGGGGTACTTTTCTAGCATTGCGCTCTCTAGTTCCCAAGTTGATTCTTCCACATTATGATTCTGCCATAGCACTCTGACTAGCTTGATTACTTTGTTCCGAAGCACCTGCTCCTTCTTATCGATAATCCTTACTGGCTTCTCCACGTAAGTCAGATCTGGTTGCATATCCACCTGCTCGTACTCCACTATATGTCTGGCATCCCGATGATACTTCCTTAGCATTGACACATGGAACACATTATGAACTTGATGTAGGTTCGGGGCTAAGGCTAGCTCGTAAGCCAACTTCCCAATCCGTCTTAATATCTCAAAAGGTCCAATGTACCTTGGGCTTAGTTTTCCTTTCTTTCCGAACCTCATTAATCCCTTCCAAGGGAATACCTTCAGCAGTACTAAGTCCCCTACTTCATATTCCTTATCCTTTTGGGCTAGGTCTGCATATTTCTTTTGTCTGTCTTGGGCTGCTACAAGCCGCCCTCTGATAAGATCCACTATGTCTTTGGTCCTTTGGACCACTTTGGGTCCGAGCATCTTCCGCTCCCCTACTTCATCCCAGTATAAGGGAGATCGACACCTTCTTCCGTACAGGGCCTCATAAGGCGGCATTCTGATGCTAGCATGAAAGCTATTGTTATAAGAAAACTCGATCAACGGCAAGTGATCATCCCAACTTCCTTTAAAGTCTATTGCACAGACTCTCAACATATCCTCTAGTATCTGGATGGTCCTTTCACTCTGCCCATCCGTCTGGGGATGGTACGCGGTACTCATATTTAACTTGGTCCCCGCACATTCTTGAAAGCTCCTCCAAAATCTGGAGTTGAATCTGGGGTCTCGGTCTGAGACAATGGACGTTGGGACTCCATGTCGCGTCACTATTTCCTTAAGGTGAATGTCCACCAGTCTATCGACTGTGTATCTCTCATTGATAGAAATAAAATGAGCTGACTTTATCAGTTGGTCTATAATTACCCATATGGCATCATGATTGGCTTTCGTCCTTGGCAAGCCTACAACAAAATCCACCGCTATCTGTTCCCATTTCCATTCGGGAATCTCCAGGGGTCGTAAAATTCCACTGGGTCTCTGGTGCTCTGCCTTTACTCTTTGGCAAGTCAAACATTTGCTTACCCATTCTGCTACATCCCTCTTCATGTTGGGCCACCAGTAATATTCCTTCAAATCCCTATACATCTTGGTGCTTCCCGGGTGAATGGAATACCTTGAACTATGGCTTTCATCCAAAATCTCATCTTTAAGCTCTTGAATGTTCGGAACCCAAATCCGGTAGGAGTACCTCATTATCCCTTTATCATCTTTCTCAGTATGGATCTCCTCTCCAGTCATTGACTCTCTGCCTTCATTCATTATTTTCTCTTGGCACAATCTGATCTTTTCCAATAACTCTGGCTGCATTGAGATCTCAAAAAGCTTTTCAGTTCCGGTTCCGGTTACCTTTACTTCTATTTCCATTCTCTCAAAATCCCTTATCAATTCTTCTGAAGTCGTTATCATTCTGAGTCTTTCCTTTCTACTAAGGGCATCAGCCACCACATTGGCTTTCCCCGGATGATAGAGAATCTCATAATCATAGTCCTTGATTAGCTCTAACCATCTCCTCTGGCGCATGTTGAGCTCTTTCTGCGTAAATATGTACTTGAGGCTCTTATGGTCTGTGAAAATCTCGCACTTCTCTCTATACAAGTAGTGCCTCCAAATTTTTAGGGCAAAAACTATTGCTGCGAGCTCAAGGTCATGGGTAGGATATCTAATCTCGTATTCCTTCAGTTGTCTCGATGCATACGCAATCACTTTACCGTGCTGCATAAGCACACACCCTAATCCTTTATGCGACGCATCACTATATATCACAAAATCTCCTTTTCCGTCTGGCAATGCCAACACTGGGGCCGTTACCAACCTTTTCTTTAATTCCTGAAAACTGTTCTCGCATTTCTCCGTCCATTCAAACTTCTCTGTCTTACGAGTAAGTCGTGTCAAAGGGGCTGCGATCTTCACAAAGTCCTGTACAAATCTACGATAGTAGCCGGCCAATCCTATGAAACTCCTTACCTCTGTGGGTGTGGTTGGCCTTTCCCAATTTGAGACCGCCTCTATCTTGGAGGGGTCGACCAATACTCCCTCTTTATTGATCACATGTCCTAAAAATTGTACTTCATTCCGCCAGAATTCACACTTCGAGAATTTGGCATATAACTGTTCCTCTCTGAGTATTCCTAGAGTTATCCTCAAATGCTCTGCATGTTCTGCCTCAGTCGTTGAGTAGATCAAAATATCATCGATAAAAACTATCACACACTTGTCCAAGTACTTCTTAAATACTCTATTCATTAAATCCATGAAAGCCGCTGGGGCATTGGTTAATCCAAAGGACATTACCAAGAACTCATAATGCCCATACCTGGTACGGAACGCTGTCTTGGAAATATCTTCGGGTTTAATCTTTAGTTGGTGATATCCAGTTCTCAGGTCAATCTTGGAAAAATAAACAGCATCCTTTAGCTGGTCGAATAGATCGTCTATTCTAGGTAATGGGTACCTGTTCTTTATGGTTAGCTTGTTCAACTCTCGATAGTCGATGCACAGCCTCATGCTCCCATCTTTCTTCTTAACAAATAAAACTGGTGCTCCCTAAACCCAGTGTTCTTTCCCGGTAGGGACACTACTCCTCGATTAAATCTAGTTGGGAAGCTCCTTCCTGCGGAACCTCCACCCATGCTCATACTTTTCCTCTTTATTCCCTTCTTCTCTCTTTCCTTCTGCATCTGTTCACTTCCGGCTTCTACAATTGTTGCCTTTTGCACCAAAGTGGCATAATCTGTAAGCTCAAGGATTGCCACCCTATTCTGAATCCACGGTTTCAGTCCCTGCTGAAACCTCCTAGCTTTCTTTTCCTCGGTGCTTACAAATTCTGGCACAAACCTTGATAACTCAGTAAATTTCGCTTCGTACTCTGCTACCGATAAGTTATTCTGCTTTAGCTTCAAGAACTTGAGCTCCATCTGGTTTTCCATAAACCTCGGGAAATATTTTCCCAGAAACAACTGACTGAATCTTTCCCAGGTTATAATAGCATTTGTCTCCATGTTTTTCTTGGCCTCCCACCAGTAGTTGGCCTCTCCTTTCAGAAGGTAGGTAGCAAATACAGTCTTCTGTGCCTCATCGGTACTGAGAATCTCAAAGGATTTCTCCATTTCCTTTAACCAGGCCCTTGCCCCAACTGGGTCGGCTGATCCGTGGAACTCAGGGGGCTTAAGGGACTTAAAAGCCCTGAAAGAGTTTGCCACAGCATTGTTATTTCCTTGAGGGGGTGGGTTGGGTTGACGTTCCAAGTTCTGCCTTAGTAGTTGCATGAACTGGCCCATGGGATCCATGCCTGGGTTTGGTACCGGTTGCTCAACCTCAGTTTCTCCTTCCTCAACCTCTATCTCAAATCCCTCAACATCATATATTTCCTGTTAGGTCCCAATTTGTTTGTAAAAGGGGGGTTGAATACAAACAGTACCGAATAATCGAATTAAATGCGGAATAAAAAATGTGAAACAAAATTCAAGTTAAATAGAAATATTATTAAACTTGAAGGGTGTTACAACAACTGTATCGATTACAAGGAATTAATCTCAAATTAATTATCACAAATCTAGAATAAATTTGACATGAACTTTTTCTATTTTTGTAATAAAAAGATTCAAATGCTAAACACAATTTGAGATTAAGTTCTAGCGATTTTGATCCGCTAGATTGTTACACAAGAACAAGAGAATGATTTCTAGTTGATTGGATTTAACATTACAAACTAGAAATTGTGATCTTGAATTAGCAGATAAGATGAAATATTTGGCTTCTTTTTCTCTCTGTATGTTCTTGACTTCTTTTCTGTTGGATTTATGTTGAATGGCTGCTTCTGTTTCTTTTTAATTCATTCAACAGAATTGAGTTGAACTGGAATGACAATCCTGAGCTCAGCAAGACTTTCGGTATGACAATCAAATGAACTAGCAAGACTATCATAATGAACTAGCAAGACAATCCTCCTCCCAGTGTAACTTTCGGTGAGACTATTATTTGTACTAGCATGACTTTCGGTATGACTATCAATTGTCATACCGATTGTCATATTAGTACAATCAGATTGTCTTGTTGAATTTAAATAGATTTTAATCCAATTTAAATTCTGAAAATTCCTAAAATTAATTCAGAATTAATTAATCAATTAATTCAATTAATAAATAAATTATTCTTCGCATATATAATTTATTTTCTTAATTAAATTAGATGCCTTAATTAATTAATAGAGAATTAATTCTAGTCTTCAACAGCACCCATTCTTCTGCAAATCTTCTGAAAATCACTGAGATATATGAATCAATTCCACCACTTCAATGTTGACACTCGATGTACTGTCTGGTTCATGAGTGACTAACTTCCGTGACGTTTCTTCATGTCTTGACTTTGATACTTTGATTTTCTTCAGATTAAATCCTTGTAATTAATGATACTCTGACGAGATCTCTGTCACTTGATTAAATCCACGATCTTGATTTATATCACTGAGGCTTGATCAATTTCTTGAACTTCTTCCAGTGAATTAACTCCTCAAGTCTGTAGATGAACCTTGTTTCTGAATCCTCTGACAGATGTTACTTTGCGAGATCTCTCTGACGGTAGATCCACTATTTACTTATTACATTCTTATTTGAGTTGAGTTGAATCCTCGAATATATAAATAAGCTATGACATATGACTTACAATCTCCCCCTATTTGTTTGTTAGACAATAACACACAAATACCTAAAGGATAACTCTACTAACAAATAAGAAAAAGATATAAAAAGAAATGCAAAGTAAATAGAAGAAAAGTTCTGGACTAGATTTAACATTTTCCAGATTCCAAGTAGATTTTCCTCTAGACTGAACATATCTTCAAGTAGTTTCATTTTCATTTGTACAACCACATTTCCTGTTGAGAAGCGCATATCTGTCTTGCTTCTCCCCCTATGAGATTCAACTGATTAAAGAAGATCACCTTCGTTTACCACCTCTCCCATACAATAGGATCCGCAGATAAAAACCAATGGTAATCCCCTTTTAGAAAACAGCTTCTTCCCTTACTAGAAAATCACCTTGTGTTTACTACCTCTCCCGTACAATAGGATCCGTAGTTACAAATAACATGGTATGGTGTAGTGTACATATGTAGGATCTTTTTCTTCCTCCCTGCTACTTCTCCCCCTTAGTTGAGGAATCCTCCAAACTATTACTTAAGCTTTTATCTCCCCCTTAAAGAAGGAATGTATGCCGTCGTCTGAAGGAGTTCTCATATTTCACTTGGTTGGAAAAGAAATAACAAGAAGTTTCTCTTTCTTCCTCACTGTGAGTGTGTGATTCTGTTTAGTGTACCTCACATGTGTTTCACTCTTCTCTCCACTCGTGTTTACACTCATTCTCACAAGTGTATCACTCTTCTCTCATAGCTCCATAATCCAGCTGTACCTACAAGGAAAATCACCTGAGCCATCCTTAAGGAGGTCACAGGTGGTGCAATGGGAGTTCGCAAATCCCCATCCTTGTTAAACTCGTCAGATGAATCTGAGTCATAATCTACAAGTTGCTAGTTTCCCTTTTAGGGTTCCAGATTTGAATTCTGGGAAGGTAAACAATGATCCAAAGAATTTAGCATAAAGATCAAAGTTCCCTTCTAATGTCTGTGAAGACATTTCCTTGTGACTCATCAGGTTATATCTGAATCATTATCAACAAGTTGCCGATCTGCACCTATGTCAGATCCACTATCCGCAGATGCATCCAGGGGATTTAAGCCTGGGGAGGTAGACACTGATCACTGACATATGGCTTTTGGATCAGTATCCTCTCCTAACACCTGTAAAGGCAATTGGTTCATTAACGAACCTTAAACAATCAAATCTGACCTTAAAATGGTCGAAACTCTTAAATCCGTCAACTCATCCTTTGTGTGTGTAACCTCTCCTTGTGCATCAAGAATTGTTTATGTTTGAAGTGGTGACACTACATCGGATACCTTGGCCAACAGGCAAATTTCAATAGACGCACCCTGTTGAGAGAATGAATCTAGTAACTGTTTTTGTGCCTTTTTAGCCATTACATCTTTTTGAGAAGATGTATGGGGGCTAGCAGTTGTCTCGGTTTTAAATACTACTCATCTTTGTAGGAGACAGAGCTACTGGGTTGACTTCAGAACCTTCCTTATGTGGTGCACTAAGGCACTATCTTCCTCACGCTCATTCATACTACATTTAGTGGTAAGAGAGTGTTGGTTGGTTCTGTTTTTGTGTTCGTCTTTACAGTCTGGGATAGACGTTGTGGGTTTTCAACCTCATGACTGTCAATGAAAGAAAGTCATTGGAGACTGAACCTGTAACACAGAACATATGGTAATAGAGAGAAAATAATTTACAATAGTGATTTCAAAAGATTTTACATGAAATAAGAAATCACTAATGTAGAAAGAAGTTTGATTTTATTTTTTAATATGAATGAGTTTTTGATAAAACATTGATCACTTAGGGTAAAGTCTAAGTAATTCTCATTCATGTCAAAAGCTTACAAATATCTGCAACATAATGTTAACAACATATCATTGACCGATACTTGTCAAGTACTTTAGATACTAATTGTTATGTTGCATAAAATTTAAAATAAAATAAAAATAAAATAATAAAAATAAAAAATTATACAATACAAATAATAATAATAAAAACAAATATCAATGAATTAAATACCAAATATCTATCAACAAGATATCAGCATTCAATTTCATATATCATACAATATTTACAATTACAGAAAATACAAATAAAAACTTATATAAATATAGCAAAAATATAGAAACTATTTACAAGTTCAATGATAACATTACCAGCTTGCAAACAGCCATATCCCTCAGATAAACCTTTGCTGTTATCTCCAAAGGTAACCAGGGGGCCAGCTTTCTCAATCCACATTTGATAGCAGGGCTCTATCTCCAGTCATATATCTTGATGATCCACTGTCAAGAATCCACACTCCCGGTTTCACCTGTTTAATGCCCTGCACTACAAATAGATTAACCCTTCTTCGGAACCCAAACTTGGTTGGGCCCGGCATACTTGTAGAACTGTCCTTTGTCAGAAAAAACAACATTTTTAATTTTAATTGTCTCAACTTTATCAATGACTGAACATTTGACCTTGTAAACAGCCTTAACAAATTTCTGTTTAAGTTTAGGCACAAATGTCTCCTTTCTAGCCTTAGAAGGACTAGCAGTCTTAGACCTATCATGCTTCTTGTTATTCACATGCTGTCGAGGAGTAGTCTTATCATTAGAAACATGCTTATCATTAAAATAAATATACATCATATTAAAAGCACAAGACATACAATTAGAAACACCACATGCTTTATGAGAGTGATTAATAGTAGGCAATTTATGCATGGCAGACATGGCATTTTTGTTATCCAACTCATGTGTGTCTGAGTTAGTCTCAGTTGCTTTCACAACTTTGATTGGAACTTTCGACACACTTGACTTGGAAACAACCTTCTCATTAGCATGATCTTCAGCACGTATTTCTTCCTGAATAACAGAAGAGGTCGCATCAAATGGTTCAGCAATTGATGGTTTATAGAGGGGTTCATCAACACCCTTAAGCACATGTGGTACTTCCCTCTTTTTAGCACATACACGAGGAGGGGAGTTTATGCCTAATTCTCCAATAGCAACATTGTAATCATAACCTATTCCAGATATTTGATTAACAGATTGCTTACTGTAGAACTCTTTAGCCTTCGAACAAGAATTGAAGTAGGCTCTAACCTTAGTCTCAAGACCGGTGATCTTGTCTTTGAGAATAGTTTCGAGTTTTCTATAACAGTCAACTCTATTCTCTAGAAAAGATAATTGTTCTTTCAATTTGTCTTGATTAATGTGCACAAGTCTTAATTCATTGACCTCTTTCTCAAGGTCTGTGATCTGTAAACTTAACAGTTCATTATCACGACGTGCACAATCTAAGTTACCTCTTAGATGATAAACCATTTCAGCATCAGAAAGTTTTACCTCTATTCTTGACGATGAAGTTTTTCCATCAATAGCCATAAGAGCAAGATTTCCTTCATCTTCATCTTCACTGTCAGTATCATCCCAGCTTCTTCCCTTTGTCAGATAAGCCCTTTCAGAGTTCTTTCTTACTTGCTTTGGCTTCCTACATTCTGTGGCAAAGTGTCCCAACTCATTGCAGTTATAGCATCTAATGGTGCTTCGATCAACCATCCCTGTTTTGTATCCACCACTGCTGGTGTTAGAGGATGAAGATCCACCTTTCTGGAATTTGTTGTAGTTGGACTTGTACTTAAGCTTGGGATTCCTCTTGAATCTGACATGGGAGAATCTCTTGACAATTTGGCCCATTGACTCGTCTTTCAATTGCTCCAGCTCTTCCAAGGAATAAAAATTATCACTTGATTGATTTGTAGTAGGAGGATCATATTCTGCTACTAACATATTTTCCTCAGCCTTGGAACACTGTACCATTCTCTCCAATTGTTGAGATTGTTGTTGTTGTTGACCTTCAGCTACAAGTGCAGTAGATGTGTTGACCATTCTATCCTTCCCGTAGACTTCCTTCTGTTGAATCTGCTCCAACTCATAAGTTTTTAACACTCCATAAAGCCTGTCCAAAGAAATCTCACTCAGATCTCTAGCTTCTCTAATGGCAGTGATTCTATGTTCAAGATGAGTTGGCAGTGTTAAAAGGAACTTTTTGTTGACCTCCCTGATTGAATAATATTTCCCATTTATGTTCAGGTTGTTGATCAACGCATTGTACCTCTCAAATACTTCAGTAATTCCTTCTCCTGGATTTGATTTAAAATATTCATACTCAGAGGTTAGGATCTCCAACTTGTTCTCCCTAACTTCCTTTGTGCCTTCATTGATCACCTCAATAGTTTCCCACATGTGTTTGGAATTTTTACAGTTCATCACATGTCTGTTCATCAAGGGATCAAGGGAATCAATTAAAATTAATTGAAGGCTGGCATCCAAGGAGGCTTCTTCCTTTTCATCATGAGTAAAATCTTCAGGATCTTTAGGATAGGTACTGGCTTTGGTGATCACAACATCATCTACTATCACCTCCGGTTCAATAACCATCGGAGTTTTTATCCCCTTCTTTAACAAGTTTGAATATTTGGGATTTGCCACTTGTAAAAATAAGAGCATCTTCTTCTTCCACATAATATAATTCTCTTTATCAAATTGTGGAATTTTAACGGTTCCAACTTTTTGTGAAGTCATTATGAATTTTTGAATGAATAAAAATTCAAGGAGTTGAAAAATCACAAAAGTCTAGGATCTTGATTTGTTCGTTAATCAGAAGGCTCTAATACCAATTGTTAGGTCCCAATTTGTTTGTAGAAGGGGAGGTTGAATACAAACAGTACCGAATAATCGAATTAAATGCGGAATAAAAAATGTGAAACAAAATTCAAGTTAAATAGAAATATTATTAAACTTGAAGGGTGTTACAACAACTGTATCGATTACAAGGAATTAATCTCAAATTAATTATCACAAATCTAGAATAAATTCGACATGAACTTTTTCTATTTTTGTAATAAAAAGATTCAAATGCTAAACACAATTTGAGATTAAGTTCTAGGGATTTTGATCCGCTAGATTGTTACACAAGAACAAGAGAATGATTTCTAGTTGATTGGATTTAACATTACAAACTAGAAATTGTGATCTTGAATTAGCAGATAAGATGAAATATTTGGCTGCTTTTTCTCTCTGTATGTTCTTGACTTCTTTTCTGTTGGATTTATGTTGAATGGCTGCTTCTGTTTCTTTTTAATTCATTCAACAGAATTGAGTTGAACTGGAATGACAATCCTGAGCTCAGCAAGACTTTCGGTATGACAATCAAATGAACTAGCAAGACTATCAGAATGAACTAGCAAGACAATCCTCCTCCCAGTGTAACTTTCGGTGAGACTATTATTTGTACTAGCATGACTTTCGGTATGACTATCAATTGTCATACTGATTGTCATATTAGTACAATCAGATTGTCTTGTTGAATTTAAATAGATTTTAATCCAATTTAAATTCTAAAAATTCCTAAAATTAATTCAGAATTAATTAATCAATTAATTCAATTAATAAATAAATTATTCTTCGCAGATATAATTTATTTTCTTAATTAAATTAGATGACTTAATTAATTAATAGAGAATTAATTCTAGTCTTCAACAACACCCATTCTTCTGCAAATCTTCTGAAAATCACTGAGATATATGAATCAATTCCACCACTTCAATGTTGACACTCGATGTACTGTCTGGTTCATGAGTGACTAACTTCCGTGACGTTTCTTCATGTCTTGACTTTGATACTTTGATTTTCTTCAGATTAAATCCTTGTAATTAATGATACTCTGACGAGATCTCTGTCACTTGATTAAATCCACGATCTTGATTTATATCACTGAGGCTTGATCAATTTCTTGAACTTCTTCCAGTGAATTAACTCCTCAAGTCTGTAGATGAACCTTATTTCTGAATCCTCTGACAGATGTTACTTTGCGAGATCTCTCTGACGGTAGATCCACTATTTACTTATTACATTCTTATTTGAGTTGAGTTGAATCCTCGAATATACAAATAGGCTATGACATATGACTTACATTTCCTCTTCCTCTTCATACAGGGAGTCATCCCGTTCCACATAGTCCTCATCTTCCTCTTCACTGTGTTCCTGGTTCCTATCATCCTGGTTATGGCTTCCCTGGTCCTCAGATCCAGGGTTCGCCCTAGTTCCAATCTTTCTTGGCGGCATGCTACTGATAAAAAAAAATTATTAGGAAATTCAACGTTAGGTCACAATCATACACAACATTGTGCCTTGCACAGCTCTATAATGGGGAGAATGTATCTCGCAATTCTATTATATTATGACAGTTCTAATAAGAAGTGCAGTAATAATAATGATAAAAATAGTGATCTCGTCACTAAGGAACTGAACCGAAAGGAAACAAATATATACATAATACGAGAAATACATAGTTTCGATCTGGTCAAAAGTACAACAGTGTTACAGCCATCTGTCCCAAAAGTGATACACAAGAGTCTATCTGTCTAGTCAGAAAAAGGGATGCTATATACAAGTCAACTATCCCGGAAAATTGGCTCTTACTAAGGCCTCGACTAACTAGACAACTTGACTATCCCATCGTCAATCCTGAATCACGCACCGGAGCGGGTCAGTTCCCGTACCCTCCATCGCATGACGGAAGATATAGTCGGCCTGCCGCCTGGAGATCCTACCATGCCTGTCCCCCTGGAGCGATCTGAGTCTCGCTCGGGACGTGAGCTCTATCCCCGTCAGCTCCCTCCTCAAGGATCGGGGTATAGCATCCCTAGTCTCATAAGCTCGAGTACGCCTACCCGCCCTCTCCGCATCCAACTCCCTCCTGACCTCATCCAGCCGGGCCTCTGCAACAGCCAATCGGGTCCTCAGTACATCCTGAACATAGTCGTGGGCTAACAAAGACTGCCTATGGGCAGGGTCGGGAGGTGGTGAATCCGGAGCCGCTGGGGGTGCCTCCTCGGTCTGCCTAGGCTCGGGAGTATGGGTCTCTGAGCTGTCATCATAGGGGCTCCAAGATAGTGGTGGAGGGGTAGGAGCTCTGACCACCGGGAGTGTGGGTAAAGGGGTACCAGTGTACACTACCATAGGTCCGACACGCTCCTCAGCTACTAGGACCTCATCCGAGTCCTCCTCATCTGAAATAGTAATGACCTCTGTCTCTAACTCCTCTGAGGGGTCCTCCTCATCCTCCTCCATCTCAGGCTCCTCCTGATCCTCGACATCTAGCAGTGCCTCATCATGCTCACGCTCGAACATCTCAGGGTCCTCTATCTCATGCACCTACACATTAAACGAGCCAAGTTACTATCATGATACTTATAAGGGTTCCCGTAAGGGTTTTAACTGTCAGCACTACTTTAAGTAGTCCGACCATGAACTTGGCAAGAGTTCTTATTATCTTTGTGAGTTTGTTATTATATCGTCGCATCATCTCTGAGGTTTATAACGCTTAGCTCTTATACCATTTCTGTAACACCCCCAGATGCGGGGTCAGGGATCCGGGCCGTCACGGTCTTTCTTTCCACAATACCACTTCACTTAATTAATAATAATTAACCTTATGTTGTGACCCCACACTAACACACACCACAAATCGTTATAATCTCAGAGATGAAATTGAAATAAGTACAAGTCTTTGAATCCACAGTTTAAAAGTTATTACAACCCAAAATGATTACTTGATAAATTTACAGTTAATTGCCATTATCTGCCACAAGTTATAATTATACAATATTTGGTTCCCAAAAGTAAAATGTCTGATCTACAGGTAGATCTACCTCTGCAGCTATAGCAGCTACGATCTCAACGGGAAGGCGCGGGGCGCTTCCCACGCTCTTGCGCTGGGTCTGCTTGAGCCTGGCCATATTTCCTAACTGTTGTTGTGTGAAGAAGAAATGAAGCAAGAGTGAACATTACAGCTCGCAAGATAATATATAGTGTTAACAATAATACAAGTATCTGAATGGATACTTACTAGAATCCTTTATCATGTGTAAGGTAATTACTTACTGGATATAAGTTTAAAAGAAGATGAAGTTACCAATTACTTCACTATATTTATACCATTTTTAGAAATCTACTTGAACTACTATTGTTCAAAGTATAATAAGATTCAAGAGGTCATCCCATAGATGAGACCATAAATTAAAACTTGAATATATTCAATCTTTGAAATATTTTTAAAAGAAATGAAGTTACGAGATACTTCATTCAATGGAAACACCAATAAAACTGTTTGACCCTGTCAATGCTTCAGCAACCCCCCATTCGTAGCCTTTCGATCGAAATGCTACGGGTAGTGTTGCAGAATTATCCAACTGGATGATGAACTCATTACGGGAGTTTGTCGCGCCAGGAAGACCACTTACGATGATCAGTCGCAGTAGTACAACCCCACCATTTTCTACATGTAGAGGAGAACCTATCGGATTTACTTGTCAACCGAACACTGGACTCCTAAGGAATGGACCGTCTTAGCGGAACTTCCAGACCATTTTGGGCCAATATAATAAGGCTGGGCCGGCGCCACTCGACCACTTACGCCACTCCTAGTTCAGATGAAATCCATGACTCTGAAACATAAAGCTCGTCCCCCCTTTCCCCAAGTAGAAACTTGTTGATACGGCTCCACCAAGAAGTCGTATCTAGTTGGAAAGGAAAACTCACCGATATTTCCCAGGCGATGCCTGTTAATGGATTAACTTGTTCCAAGAATTTTACTTCCCGAGTGTTGGGTAAGTAATCAAAATTCTTTTATCAAGACAGCAACCTTGTTGCGAATATAAAACACACCACAGAGCCGGATCCCTCAGGTTTTGAGCGAGTATTTAAATCCCCTTCGAAAGGAGGATCTTAAATATAAAAATGAGTTTTGGGATCCGCTCTAACTTTTAAAAAATCATTTTAAAGACTCGAAAACACTTTAAAGAGTGTTTGGAGTAAGGCTGATTTAATAAAGTAAATCAGTCCCAATATATTAGAAAATATCTAAATATTATTATTTAAATAATATTCCCATAAAGAATAATCTTTATAAAAATAATTGAAGTAGATGTTGTAAAACTTATACTTGAAATGACTATTAAATAACCAAAGATATACTTATACGAAAGTAATATCTTTATTTGAATAATCAAAAGTAAGTTTGATTACCGACACATTATTCTTTAATAAAATAAAGAATATTAATTAGTAAATAAATCGGAGTCATAAGCCTTCGAATAAATATTCAAAATAATATTCATTAATAAAATAAACGGAGTCCTAAGCCCTCGAATGAATATTCAAAATAATATTCAATAAATAAAATAAGCGGAGTCATATGTCCTCGAATGAATATTCAAAATAATATTCATTAATAAAATAAAGTTATCGAATTAAACCTTATTTGATTCATAGTTTTAAAAACTATTCATATATATATATATATATATTATACTCGGGAGCTTCGACTCCCGGTTTTAGAAAAAGTTCACCTTTTGATCCCCTATACTAAGGGTAAACTCAAATACCGCTTATCTCTAGCATAGGTATTATGCAACTATAAGCATTGAACCAACAGATATATAAATCAAGAATATGAAACAGGCATGCATATATACCATATCACATGCTACAATATATCGCAAGAATTTGCTAATAACAAATATGCATTTATCGCAAGATCATGCATATACACATATACATCACAACAACAGTTATACGGGTAGAAAACTTGTCTGAGCGACTGAGGGTTATTAATGGCTTGGGACGAGTCTGGAAACCTATAAACAACATGTGAGTTGGAATTAAACCAAAGTCACTTGTAAATCTATACTTTAACCAAATTAGACTCTAACGCTCGTTTTGCGCTTACTGATTCTCTTAAGTCACTCGAGTACCCTCGGCTCCACCATTTTTAATAATTTAACCATTACGAGTTTTAAGGCGATTCCTTCGCGAGTGTCTTACCGACTGCCTAACACACTCAAAATAATTGTTTCATACACTAATTAACCCTTTTTAGGTCTTTATCCTATGTTTCAAGGTAAGGCGAGGGGTAATGTTTCGTTCGCGAAACGTCGTTACTTAAAACGGCCGTTTCTCCTAAACCGTACATCGGAATCAAACGAACCACATATCAAAACGAAGCTCGTAACATGAACTATCTAAACATGGCAATGGTCAGAACCTAGCAGGGAGTTCTCGGGTCCTAATGTTATGAACAAAAGCAGTCTAAAGTAAATCGGACATTACGACGGCTATGTTTACGCGATTTCCCAATTTTATACCATTCCAATTCAATCACCAAACAACCCCAATCCATTCATACAATCAAAGTCCATCCATATCACACTACATCAGCCCCAATCAACTCAATATTAACAATTATACTTATTCTTAAACTTGAATTTAAACTATACTTAAATCCTTTAACCAAACCATAAGATTTTAACATTCAATTCACCATCATTCCAACCCAAACTCTAAACAAACAAGCTTCAAGCTACTCTTTACCATAACTATCAAAATCATCCTAATATACAAAGTAAAGCTAGGGTTTGGAGATGATATACCTTCCTTGAAGTGATGTGAGTAGCTAGGAAGCCTTAAGAAGCCTTGAGATGTCTTAGAGATGCTTGGATCTTAAAGGAAAAACAAGAAAAATCAAGTTAAAAACCTTGAAATCACTATTCATTGTCTTCTTCATTGATTTCTTGGAGAAGATTAAGAATGAATTGGAGGCTTAAACTCATAAGATAGCCATAACTATGCATAAGGAGTACTAGAGAATTATCTTACCAATTTAGGAAGCTTGGAACTTGGATTTTGAAAAATCTTCTCTTTGAAAATGGAAAAAGCCGAGGGCAAATGTTCTTGGTGAAGAGAAATACAATTTTTGTTTTGATGAAATGATTTGTTTTGGCTTGGTGGATGTAGTTTTGTTTTTGTTTTGGTTAATTACCTTATTAACCTTGTCTTTGTGTGGTTATAAACCAACCACATCTCCTCCCTCCCTATGTCATGCTTACATCACCTTATTGTGTCATCATCTCTTACTTGTCCTCTCCTTATTGGTTGGATGACCTCATCATCCCTAACCTCCTTGATTAACTTCCTAATTGTTTGCCTAATGACCGCTGATCTGTTATACGGTTCGCTTAACTTTCGTTTTCGTTTATCGTTTGAGGGATCATACCCGGGATCTTATTACTTAGGTTCCCTTAACCTTTCCCAATACATTATATTCCTTTTATGATCCTTTCTTATAATCCTTTAATTTAAATCCTTTTTATCCCGTTACCTTATACTCAATTCTTTCCGTACCTAGTGGATTTCCTGGAAAAATCAAAGTATTCGGAATTGGATTCTGACGATCTTTACATACACTTATATACCATTTAGAGTACTAATAAAATCTCAGAATATCCATAAAAGAAACCCTACATAGTGTGGCATGAACAGTTTTCTTATTCAGCAATATCAGCAAAAACACTATTCATAAGGGTTACAAAAAGTTCAAATTTTTGGGGGTTACTACAGAGTACTTTGCTGGTGTACGTCGAGAATGGACATTTCGAAGTGAAGAATCTGAAAGTCTTACACATGATCTGATCGCGATGAGTGTAAGGGTTCCGCTTCGTCGTTCCCTATCCATATATCCTCGCCCTGAGGAAAATCTTTCTTGGTCTGAATTTAGGCGAAAAGTGGTTAAAGTCGTGACCCGTATTTGGCGGGAAAATAACTGAATATTGTTGCGTAGGAGTCGTTATTATATGTTTGAACTAGCATAAGATTCAATTCGTGTTTCTGGTAGAGAGCTTACGGAAGCAGAACAACACAGACTACTACAAAATGAGGATTACATTTCCGATGATTACATATCTGATGAACAAATTTGACTTAAATGTTTTCCTTTTTTTTATGTTGTATTACTACTTCTAACAGTTTCATGAATGTCCTTCCCACTTCATAGTTCCATTTTTAATTTATGGATGAACTATTTTACACTTGCACTTCCATTTTCAGACGATACAAATTGTTACGGTTTCTACCTTTATTGAAATTACTTTTATTTTTAATGCTCACAACACACTAAATATACGTCTACGTAAAACAAAGAACACTTTTATAAATTACGTTTTATAAACTATGTACCACTGCACTTCTAAAATGCTTGATTACCAGTTTATACACTATTCCAAGCAACTAAAACCTGGAAAAAAAAATCTAAATTAAAAATTACATACTACTCATTCACTTTATTGCATATTGCATGTGCCTACTCATTAATTTTGTTGCATATTGCATGTGATTACCTAGCAGCGGCATGCCCTTCCAAATTTTGTTACATTTGACAAGACTACTCATTTACTTTATTTTTCGTGTTTCTTTCCACTTCAACCTTTTCAGTGTTTCACTTGTCATTATCATTTCTCAAAATTTTAAAATGCTTGCATGTGCCTTATACTGTGTGCTCACAGGATACCTAACTCATTTACTGATAAGGGTCTATAAATTAAAACTCACACGGCCATAGGTCATATTGCATTTCTTTTGCAATTACATAAGTTACAAACCATTTACTACATTTCAATGGATTCAGTACAGTACACATCACTAAGAAACCTTCGGCCTGTAAGTCAAATTCAGTGGAGAATCAAAGTTCAAGTATCACGACAATGGGATGACTATAGCAATAACAACGTAGTGTATCGAGGTTTGCAGATGATACTTGTTGATGAATATGTAAGATGCTTTAAAAACTTAATCTTGTCAATCACCAAATTCATTTATATGGTTCTCATAAATCTATTCATGGGTCCGTACAGCGCAACCGTATGCATGCATGGATATCGTTTGGGGAGGTAGGTCGTTTTCATGGTCGAATTATCGAAGGTCAAACTTATGATATTTCAAATTTTCTTGTGACACCCTACGAGGGAAATTATAAATGCGTCGAAGGGGATATACACATTCTCATTTGTTATTTAACTCAAATTACTGAAGTTCCCGATATTTATGAAGATGTATTTGACTTTGTTTATCTTTCAACAATTGATGAGGTTCACTTCCAAAATGATCACTGCGTTGGTAATCGTTGCACTCCATTTTCATTAAACCTTTTGGTATTACATTTCGTTACATATTAACATTTTCTTCTTCTCTGGGTTGTAGATGTGGTTGATTAATTGTTGACCGAGGCAATGTACAACAAGTTACAAATGCAAGAAATGTACAATAAAGGTCTTTGGAAATGGTTATTGGTGATGAAATGTAAGAAAAATAAGTCAAATCCATCCTTGTGCAAAGATTTTTCAAAATATGTATTTTGTTTTCTCAAGATTGCTCGTATATTGCATTAACAAAGTTAAAGTTGTCTTTTCGGAAGCAAATATTGTACCAGTTAATAGGGAGTTGAACTTCGTTGCTCTGCAACGTCTACACCCATATATCATCACCATTTCTAGTTGCAAAATGAACCTTGACACTGATACAGGAGAGACCTGGCTTACCGATGCACCTTCAACCAGGTTTTATGTTAATCGTCAGAGTGCGGAAGACAGTGAGTTACGCTGTAGATTGAGGGTTAACAATACACATATTGTGTGGACACAAAGTTTTGGTGACCCATGATCATGGTGATGTTGCACCTCGATCGCAACATGTGGACAAGAATTATTGTGTTTAGATTTGAGTGCCATTTTTTTCCTTTTTGAATTTATGCATCCTAGCTCTATATTAGTTGTATCTTTCTTCATTGTAATGTTATTATCATTAATAGTTGCATGCTCATTTCAGTTTTGTTTCGAATTACTGTTCTGTATTAGTAAACAGTTGAAACCACATGCAAGCATTTTCAATAATTTGAGATAAACTACTGAAAAAGTTCAAGCGGAAGGACACATGAATTACAATAATGACAAGTCAAATTATATAAATGAAATACAGAGGAAAATATAAGTCTTTGCATGTAAAGTCATTGCATGTACAGAGTATCGATTTCACTTTACAGCAGATAATGAATCCATAATTTTGAAAATAATGCAGGTGAGGGCAACAATGACAAGTCACAATTAAGTTTTAAAATATGAACTGTAATTGTATAGTATATTTAGCACATGAAATGTCATTCAAAGTAGCTTATGTCTTCTTTACCAAATCACTTATAAATAGAGAGTTACAACCTCATGAAGTCACACACGTCAAAATAATTATATCTTCACTCCCAAATTTGGATTATTGTTTTTGTGAAAAAATAGTTGTTGTAGCGCAATACTGGAAGGGTATTGACGCAGGCAGGCGGTTTATCAAATGTCCTGACGGTGTTTGCATTTACGAACGTTGGATCGAAGAGCCGCTTGAACCCCGTGCAGCAGTTCTTATTAAAATTCTTAGGGAAGAAATTACCACAGAGAATGTAGCCCACTGTGCAGAAATTCGTGAGTTGCGGCGTGAAAATGAGGAGTCAACGAGGGAATTGTAGAGAATCAAGGCGTTCATCGAGTCCCATACCTGGAACATCAATGAAGATGATGATGACTCGGATGATACAGATGAATGATTCAGTTCATATATTGTCTTGCATCATACTCATTTATATTCATGTATCGTGTTATTATTGTGTATCGAACTATGCACAGTTTTTCAACTGTGTGTTATTATATAACTGATGTTATGTGATGGAATTTGTGTTTCAAGTTAAGTATCCATTATCAGCAAATGAGCTCATATCAAATATAAGGCCTCGTAAAAATAAAAAATATTCCCCCATCATACACTATTCCAAAATATTCCCCCATCATACACTATTTCAAACAACTAAAACCATACCAAAAAATAAATTAAAGTTACATATTACAAATACGTTTACATCACTAGTCAACAGAAAAAGAATTAAACAAGAATAATTTTCTGGGAACTAAATATGAGATTTGCAAAACATGCCCTCACGTAACAAATGCACACTCGACTGGTTTGATACCCTTTTCAAAGTTACAAAAGTCATATATTTACAACCTTTTTATTGAAACAAAAAATACCTACCAAAAATATGTTTGCATGACTCCCCAACAAAAAAAATTACACCAAAATAATTTTTTTACAACTTAATATTAGAGCTTCAAAATACGGTCTCCGCATAATTTTTCACACTTGCAAATCCGGAAGGAAAAGGAAAAAAGGAAAAAAAAAATAATATACCAAGAACGTCAGCTTCTTCCGGGGCTCCGGGACAGATTTATTAAAAAAAAGTCCGGGAGCCCGACCAGAAGTTCTTTAGTTGCACAAGCCCAACCCAAATTCTAACCCAAAACAGGAACACAAATTCATCCTTAACCTTATGTGGCGCCAAATGATCCCCAACCGTTTCAATTTCAACTAATAGATAATGCCGTCAATCATTTCCCCCAAAAATGTCTAACATCAACTTCACGCCTCTCAACAACTTCAACAATATCACTCTCTTCTCCTCATTTAAATCCCCAAATTTGATCACTCGCTACTCATTTAACTCTCTTAAAACCTCAATTCCATCTCCCTTGTTAGTGCGCTCAGCTTCGCCTCAAAATGAAAACGAAACTCAAGTTCCGCAGCCTGATGTGCCTAAAAAGCTCTCGAAGCAATCGTCGTGGGAGGCGAAAGACTCCGAGGGCCACGATTACTTGTACCGGCTTGGAAAGGAGTCGGATAATATGAATATTGCTGTTGGAGCTAGGGCTGGTGTCATTGATGATCTTTTCACTGGCCAATTCCTCGGGCGAGACGGTACACCTCGATCAATGAATGTTCGATAAATGAATAAACTCGTGTTTTTATACAATGTGTTTTTATTCGTGATAAATTGAATAATCTCGATAATTGGATAGAATTTTAGGATACTAGGGGTATTTATTTGTAGGTTAAAATGTATGCACATTCTGTATTGCTAATTCATTTCTGTCGACTGTTGTGTCATCATTGCGCTATAGGTGTGTGTGTGCTGAATTGTGTTGCTTATTCAATTTTATTCTATGAATTGTTTGTTTAAATCGTTATCCTGTGTTAAATTGCAGCGGATATTGTGTTTGATTACCGTCAGACAGTCACTAGGTCGTTTGAGTACCTTCAGGGCGATTATTACATTGCTCCTGCTTTCATGGTACTTTGCCTTCACCAATCTCGTGTTTTTCTATTCACTGAATTATAATCTAACTTCAATTTAGTATGTTCAATCTCATATGTCGATTCATGTTTTAATTATAAAAGTGTAGTATACAAAAACATATATAATGAGTGTTGTAAGTCATCAAAGTTTTACGTTTCAGGTTATTGAATTTTATATAAATTATATTGTCGTTGAGAGCCAATATTTATTAATCTTATATTTGTGACCTGTATTAAGAAAAATCTGGCCTATCTGTTTGATCTTATAAGCTTTTCGTTTTTTTATTGGCAGGATAAAGTTGGTAAGTTCAATCAGGATAAGCATAAACCACTTCTTTTTGACGGAGATGTAAATTTATGGAGATTTTTGTACCCTTTCCTTTTCATTAATCATTTCGCTAATATATATTGGTCTCTTCTAACACTTCTGATTAAGGTTTGAAACAGTACTTGGTAGTTTATGTTTGTAAATTATTAATCTTGCTTTGTGTTTGTCGATGATATGGGACTATAGCTGTATATTATGTACTGCAGTATAGAATTTCGCTCTGCAATGCTGTTACTAATATTATATTATGAAGTCATGAGGAAATAGTTCTCAATTAAGTGGCTCAGATCATCTCCAAGAGGCTCTAACTGTAGATGTATACTACTTATTTTTATTTTTATTTTCAACTTCTTCATGTTATATAATTCATATATGTTTGTAGCCTAATAGGGTTCTAAATAAGTTATATATTTAAACAAGTTTTATTATAAAAAAAACTAAATATACAACAAACAGAATTTCCATATTTTTACTTGAGGGCAGTTCACGGTACAGCAAAAGTAGCTGACTAAAGTACCGTGCCCTTGCAAGTTTGCTTCTGTTATCCATCTTTCCTGGCTTGATTGTCTTTCTGTTTTTGCTTCTAGCATCTTTACTGTTTTTATTATATTTTTGAATCTCAACTTGTATTTTGCTTCTTTTTTCATGCAGTATGCCACATCGTGAAGAACTACATCGCTCACCTTCTTAATGTCAGAGTTCCTCTGATTCTTGGTAATTATTGTATTACTGTAGTGGAGGTCTCTGCAAGAGTGAATGTTGTTGCTAAATTTCAGAATGCGTGAAACTGTGTTTAATCATGTATATATAGATATGCATGCCTACTAGCTTAGTCAGTGGCACCACAAGTCTCAGTCAGCCCCTTGCTTTCTCCATTTTGGAGTTCTCTGAAAAAAGTAATCTAGCAAAATTTATAATTTACTGGAACACAGTACAGGAACAGTA
This sequence comes from Apium graveolens, assembly GCF_009905375.1. Classification (NCBI taxonomy): domain Eukaryota; kingdom Viridiplantae; phylum Streptophyta; class Magnoliopsida; order Apiales; family Apiaceae; genus Apium; species Apium graveolens. The sequence goes on from NW_027417368.1 coordinate 80,970, forward strand.
GCTCATTTCGCATTGTAATTACTTTCGAAAAATTATGAGGTAAATTCAGTGCACTTGTTATGTAAGTCACGCACTATATATATAATACTGTAATTGTGATATGCATCATATCTAAAAACAAATCTATTATAGGTTCTAACGATTCAACTACCACTGTTTCATATTTTTATTGTATGTTGCATATTGTTTTCCTGTTCTTCTTGCCAAATTGTCTGCCATCCTGATAATTGTTAACTCAGTCGCCATCAATGCCGAATAAATTATGCCTACATTATGTGTCTGTTTCAAGGAATCCCTTTTTTGCTAGGTTTATATGATTTTCGAGGGGTGTGTATATACTGATTCACTATATCAAAAGTAAGAAGAACCTGTCTTTCTTTTACCTTTGTCTTTCACTCATCAAGACTGATGGCTATAATTTACTATTAAAGAGTTTTAGCTGTGGAGTCCTGACAAGCAGATTCTATTTACATGTATGCTGTCCAACAGGCATTTGGGGAGGGAAAGGCCAAGGAAAGTCCTTTCAAACTGAACTTATATTCCAGGCCATGGGAGTTGAACCAGTAATCATGTCCGCTGGGGAATTAGAATCGGAAAGAGCTGGTAAGCTAATTTCTGGAAGGTGTGCTGATCTTAAATTAACTTCTTATTTCTTTTCATTCTTTTCTTTTATTGTTGTATTGCATGCAATTTGTGAAATCCTTATAAAAGAAGATTGCAAGTATACCTACTATCAGTAACCTATTATGACAAAAAAAAGGTATCCTTTCAAATGAAGGTATACTGCTGTTCCCTACTCTCGTTTGACAGAAAGACTTGTGGTGATAGTGAAACTATGTCCTATCTTCAAATAAAGATATTTGATTAAATTCATAGCTTATGTTGAAATATTAAACAACTTTTAAAATGTAGGAGTCTAATGAAGTGAAGTACAGTATTTCAATTTTCATGGTATTGAGTAATTAGAAAGTACACTTTTTGTCAGCTTTGTATATATAAATTTTTTACACAATTTTTAGAAAAAATGAAAATTAGGGGTTTTGCAAATGTTCTAGAAAAAAAAATTAAAACGATCCATATTCTGAAACAACAAAGGGTATGAGAGAAGGCCTGATGCACATACTAACATATTGATATTACAATTTCATATAACTCCTCAGTCCTTTCGGAAAGTGTGCAAATGATATCTAAATCTAATAGAGAAGAATATAAAATTTATTTCATAATTGAAACCAAGTTGAATAAATTGATAACTTCTTTTAACCTCTCAAAGTTTCTAGATCTTATATATATATTTCAATTTTTGGCTTACCGGAAATCAAATGTTGTCCATAACAGGGGAACCGGGAAGATTGATACGTGACCGGTACAGAACTGCTTCTCAAGTTGTCCAAAATAAAGTTAGAAGCTTTAATACTTTCTATTGATATATGTATGTCTAGGGTAGTGAACTTTTTATGTTTTTTATTGTTAGTTTAACGCTATATTTTCTCTAAGCCCCTCAAGAATACATCTTACGCACGGGGATACACGCTTATGCATACATAGTCAAATGCACAATTTCATTATATGTTGAGGCTTTCCTGTATCTTACTTCGAAAATTTAGCTGTTTTTCTGCATACTACTTTAAGGGCAGGTCATAGGATACCGATTCGTGGTTGGATGATGAAGTTCCACAGATTATTTGGCCACGGGGATACATGCCCACACATACATAGACCATTAAGTTTCAGATTTGAAAATTAATAAATATGCACAATTATAATTTGTATATTTTCAGTAGAATGTGGTCATAAAATTCCGCTTGATGTCTCCGTTCTTGGTTGCAAAGGACATTTTAAGGTGGCCCTTTTGTTTGAACTTCATTTGATGAGTATTTATTTAAAGTCAACAACTGACAAAGAGGACATCCTTAAGTTTGGATTTTCGGTTTCTTACAAGAACCTTGTCCCTGTGGTTGTCCCTGTGTTGGCCAAAATTCCGTAGAACCGCAACTGAACATGTCCTTTATATGTCAAAATCATTTTGTGTTTGTGAATTTTTCATTTTTCCTCGAGTTATTGGTGTTTCTGAGCTTTTGCTTTTTAAATACCTGATGCAGGGGAAGATGAGCTGCCTAATGATCAATGATATAGATGCTGGTCTTGGTAGATTTGGTGAGTGACAGTCTATATTTGATGGAAAACTTAATTGGATTAATTAGTGATACTTGCATGATTCTTTTCTGGTTTTTAACTTTGTCCAACTTTTTTTTCTATAACTTTTCCTGATATATCTTTTTCTTGATATGGATGACATCAGTGATGATAAAGGTACTTACTACCTGTGGTTTTTATTGTGATGTTTCTTTGTGTTATTCAGGAAACACTCAAATGACAGTCAACAATCAAATTGTTGTGGGGACTTTGATGAATTTGTCAGATAATCCTACAAGAGTTAGTATTGGGCAGGATTGGCGTGCATCAGATATTACGAATAGAATACCTATCATTTTCACAGGAAATGATTTTTCAACCCTCTATGCCCCTCTAATACGTGATGGAAGGATGGAAAAATTCCTTTGGTAAATATCTTACTACAATAATAGCCAGTAACCTTAGAATGAAATCTCATTTGAATTTGTGGTAGGAAATTTGACGTCTTAAGCCAAATACTTCCCCAAATGATTAAATGCCACAGTTATTTACAGTTGAATTGCTAGTTTGAACTTTTTAACTATAATTATTATAACAACTTAACTATTCCAAAAGTTACTATTGGGTGCTTCTAGGATCTTTATCAATTTTCTAGGATTAATTTTTTCTGAACAGGCAGCCAAACCAAGAGGATATCATAAATATTGTTAACAGAATGTACGAGAAAGATGGCATATCAAGGGATGAGGTTGAACACATAGTGAATACATTCCCTAATCAAGGTAATTATGTGCCACATATTTCTGAAAAATAATATATCAATAGATATGAGTGGTTCTTATACACTTGGCTTATGTCACATTTCTTTGTGATTGTATCTTAATTTTTAGTTTAACCAAGCCTGTCAGATTAAAAACTATTCCAAATTGTAGTAGTCCCTTTCTTCATATGGTCTGAGATATATATAGATTTATATACAGGTAATAATAAAATATTGGTAGATAAGCAATATAAGTATTGTGTATGTATAAATATGTATACATGGTTGTGCCTTTGTGGTCCTTGTGGCGCTAGTTGCGCCAGCAAGAAGAGCCAATTAAATACTACCATTCAAAAATTGCTATTTGTATTCAATATAGAGAAGATTTAATCTGCTAATTAATATTTTGCCTCAATAATATTATGGCTGTCCGACTATGGTCTCCCAGTAATTTATAAAAACCTAGTGATATTAATGTCTTATCACAATCAAGAACTGTAGCATGTAGTGGCAACTGCAAAGGTTGAAATATGAAAGTTTAGGGCCAGCAGTCACGCTGGGAACTGTGATACTCGTCTTTAGTGTTATTTGTGCTTTTTAAGTATATCTTGATATTCAAGTCTTGAAATTTAAGTGTGTTTAATATTATGTTAATTCCAGTTTCAATGTTATTTGTTCTATCAATATAATATCTTCAATTTTAAATGTCAGCGCTGGACTTTTATGGAGCTCTTAGGTCTCGAACCTATGATAGGTCAATCTTAAAGGTACGAGTGTTTTACTGTTTACTATGTAACACTGCACCTAAAATTACATGGTGTACATCCTTCTAGATTTTATGTTGAAGAGCCTGGTTCTAAATTTTTTCACTACTTAATCACTTCTGGATTACAATACAATTCGTAGGTGATATTTTCAGTGATATTCCCCATATATTTAGAGTTCCTGAACATTATTTTAATTAAAAGAAAAAAAATTATATTACATGTTTTTAATCCCAGCATTATAAGTACAGTGTAATCATAAATCTCTATAAAGGAAAAAAAATCTGTTTCCGAAGCTATTCCCTTGTAGAGGTTTTGCTGTACTTGAACCTGGAGTGATTAATTAGAATTGTTAAACTAATGAATTTTCGTGCAGGCTGTTCAGTTATAAATTAACAAAGAAATAGGTATTAGTCTATTTTATTCTGAAAGTTTAGAATTATAGCTTGCCATATATTCGTGCCTCTGACTGTATCTTTGATAGGACTAATACAATTTTTTAATTTTAGTGGGTGGAAGATACCGGAGGTTATGAAACTCTTGGAAGTAGACTTCTCAGCCGTAAAAAGGATGATAATCTCCCTATGTTCATTCCCCCCCAGGTAGCTCAAGACTAACTTTTAACCCGCCATCTCCTCTTAAAAATTATTAGAACAAAGGTCTGAATGATTAGAATATGAGTATAGTAAATTCATATAAGATGCATGCACTATTAGAACAAAGAAAGATACAATTTGGCAAATTTAAAATCTGCTTATATATCGAAGTTGGTAATCTCTCACTGAAAACTAAAAAAAAAAGATTTTACTCGTTATGGATGACCCGTCCCCAAACTAGTGAGCTTGAGTTCGGCTTCTTAAGAAGTTATATTCTTCGAGTTTGGACTGTAGTTGATTTGAATCCAGAAATGTATTCAAGTCCAGTTCTTTAAAATCTGTAGTGTTCAAGTTGGCTTGATATATATATTCAAGTCAAAAGGTGATTGTCAGTTATTACTTTTCTTAAACATTACATTGTCATTGATTACATCTTTTTATTTCATAAGCTAGCTACATTCTCGAACTTGTTAGCAAACATTTGTTAGAGTCGTTGACTAATTTTGTGACCAAACTCCTTGTTTGAGTTCAGCTCTTTTATAGTTTCAAAGTTTGAAATTGAAGTCAACTTCTCCTTGTCTAACTTTTGAATAAAATATGAATGGAACTTAACTGAGTCGAGCACTGAGCTGGTCGAAAATGTGCTGTAACTGGATATAGTTTTCACAACCTTGTTGAAATATAGGAGCTGTATTCCTGGAGCAGATTTAAGAATCTGATGGATTAAAATGATATATTATCTAAATGTTGCGTATTCCTGGATCTGGTGTTATTTAAATTCTCTTTATTTTTAATGTACTTTTGAATTGTGAAAATTTGGATTGAACAGCAAACAGTAGAAACATTACTTGAGTCGGGGAATTCTCTTATAGAAGAACAAAGGTTAGTAATGGAGACCAAACTTTCCAAGGAGTACATGAAGAATATGGATGACTAATAACAGGTAGGAAAAAGTAAACATTTCCTGGTTTTGAAGACATGATATTCATTTTCGGAAATAGTTTTTTTGATGTAATTTATTTTTACATGAATAAAAAGTAACTTATTTTCTAAATATAATAATTTCTAGTGCTCTGTATTTAAATATATATAATCAATGAAAAGTATATAGCCGAATGTGACTCCCCATCCCCCACTCTTCAAAATATTTATTTATTTGGAAGGTTTGTTAGTTGAATACCATCCTTTTCAATTTGCGTGATTTATTTGAATTCTTACAAAGATTCTCATCTTTTCAAGTTGAGGATGACAATTGACATTTGTTCATTATTTTCGAAATGAAAAGTGTTTGTAATCATGTATAGCTTCAACTTACGGTCAAAATGTTTGTAATCATGTACACCCCTCCTGTACTAAGAATAAATGTGTCTGAGGACTTTAATCGGAGTACAATCTATCATTTATCAGGCACAATTTTTATTAGAACTTGAAATTTTCATCCATTCCTCATTATTTAGATGGCAACTACTACTGCTGCTAATACAACTTCTTAATGTCTGGCCAACAAAGTTTTGGTGCAGTGGTTGAACTCTTGTATCCCTTGCGGAAGGACTCCTGACGTGTGCGTGTGATCAATTAGCAAAATAAAACTTCTTAACGCTTGTGTTGACAAGACTTCTCAATTTCCTTGAGACAAGTCAACCGGACAATCTAATTCTATTGGCTATTAAGAACACTCTAGTGGGGTTTATGAGTGATTGACGAGTTTATGAGATCACAAATGCATCTCCCCAGAAATATAAATAGCTAGCTTACAAAACAAAAATAGTTCTCCCATCAACTTTTTAGCCCGTAATGTTTTTTTTTGGTTCCAAAAGAGTTCAAATCACGTGCTTTTGATACTTAATTTGAGGGGAAATTTTCCTAATATTCCGAATCTTGGTACCTTGTTTTTCTCGTTAATCAATAGTATAATTTCTTACACTAATTCCGGTCTTCACGGAAATAACCTCCTTATTCTTCTTATTCTTCAAATCGGAGTAGGGGCATGATGTGCGACTATACGTACATATTAATTTTCCAAACCCTGCCTAGCTCTGAGCGAAAAACCGGGTATGTTCGGTTTGGTTCAAGACCACTTGGTTGTTTACGTTATTTTTCGGCACGTTTTTCAATGTCCGTTTAAAGTATAATTTCATAATATTTTTTTAAAAATCTGAATAAAAGTTTTATGTTTAAATTTTTATTAAAAAAATTAAAAAAAAATATTATGAAACTATACTATATAAAAAAAGTGAACGTAAACATTCGAGTGGGACGGATGGAACAACGGAGGGAGTAATAGACTAGAGTTAGCAGAGGTTCCTCCTCCACTGACAATGGTGGTCGAAATAAACGAAATAGACTGAAGGGCTGAGCCCAAAGCTACGCTTACGCAACACTTTATGAGTTTAGTGCCCACTGCTTGCCCCCATCCATCAATCCATCACCCACCACCCACCAAATGAGGTCTCCTTTGCCTTTCATTGCCTTGTAAAATGTCTATTCAAATCGCATTTCCCCCCTACAATTGCCCATTTAAACATGGTATGAGATTCTTCTAGATTGGCCTTTTATATGTCTAATTATTCTCCACTTGAGTCCGTATATAAAGCATGCTTACCTAATTGTCCAATATGTTTTATATCTATCTGTCCACCTTGCAATATTTGAGGATTTACACACACACAACCAAACCTGTTTTGTTGACCTAATCTCTTGGATAAAATTCATCCATATACGTTGATTCTTTGTAGCTTTAGGCTCTTGCTTCAAATTAAAAGTACATTTTTTATATAAAATGTAAAAATTAATGACCGCATATATATACAGTTAAATCTCGATAAATGAATATCCTATATATATACAGTTAAATCTCGATAAATGAATATTCTTGGACTGAAATATTTTATTTATTATTCGAGATTATTCATTTATCGATGTTAAAAATATATTGTCCATATTAATGATAGTACCGAAAAAATAATTATTTAAAGAAATTATTCATTTATCGAATATTTACTTGTCGAGATTCTACTGCTAGACCCCGAAGTTATTACACGAAGGATTATATGTTTTGAATACAATAATAAAGAAGAAAATGCAAGTTATTATTAAAAAAAATTGAATATTTTTTTTATTAAATCTAAACGGCTACCTACCAAAAAGTAAATCAATGATTGTCCCACAAAGTAAAACTAAAACATACTAATTTTCCATCTAGTAATAACCTAATATGTTGCATGTATTTGTGTGGTAGAGTATACCCCTCCGTCCCAAAATACAAGTTTGTTATAATTTTTAAATATATTTTAAGATAAATAAAAAGAATAATTTTATAAATCATTTTTTTAAAAAAAAATTCTAAATAAAAAAGTATAGGATAAGCAAAGAAATTAGAAACCCTTGTAAAAAATATAAGAAATTAGACACCATCACACTTCACAATCACACTTCACACCCCTAGTAAAATACATTTAAAAGAGTCTTCTGTTTAATTTTTATTATTATTTTTTCCAAGTCGTTGAAGTTGATGAGTGTCTGTGCAATTAGAAGGATGTCGCATCTCTTGCTACTCCCTTTATTTTATTTTTATTTGTCGTTTTGACTTTTGTACGTATTTTAATGTGATTTGACCGGTTAGTTAGAAATAAGATTTTAAAAATTTTATTTTTATGAATTAAAATATAAGTTGTCTATTTTTATTTATAAAAAGAAAATTTTATAAATGATAATTTTAACTGGCCGGTTAAAGAACATTAAAATGTGTGCAAAAGTCAAAGCGACAAAAAAAAACAGACGGAGTATTATTTTTCTTCATTAATCTAGTGCCCTTGTCTGATGGCCTGTCCATTTCAGACCGTACAGTTAACCACGTGGCTTCTAAAATGCTACCGACATTAGTTTGTTGATCCTGTCATTCTTACTTTTTTACAATTATATTATATGTATCATCAGCAATTATATATGAACAATTATATCTTTGATTTAACTAAGGTCAATTAAGATATTTTTGTATCAGTTTTTGGTGACTTAAGATTTTCTTTAAAAAATAACTGTCAGTATTATGTTAATCAAGATGTTACATTTTTCTATTTTAGTTATTTCATATATTATTAACATTGCTGAAATGATTCTCCGTCAGTTTTATGTTTGATTTAACGAAAGTATTAGAACATTTTAAATATATTTTTTATATATAAATTCATGCCAACAAACAAAAAACTAATTTAAAATACCTGGTTTCAAAAAAACTAATTTAAAGATTAAAATGTCCTTGTCTGACAATTATTTTTGCCTATATATTTAATTACTCGGAGCATTAATTGGACATGGTTAATAAAAAATAAAAGTAATTAATTTATTAAACTAAATATAAAGTGCAGTGATTAATCAAATTATAAAATTAAAACGGCAGAGTATATCGAAATGATTAATCAGATAATTAATCAGTAAAATCGATAATATTTAGAATAAAAATCATTGATAATTAAGCTTCGAGCACGGCAACATGTGTTTGGAATGGAAATGTCAAAGTCGGAGAAGAAAGCAAAGGGATTCCCGGGGGCCTATCAACAAACGTGTCAATTAGTAACACACTAAGAGCATCTCCGACACAACTTTTTATTTAAGTTCTTAACTCAAAATTCGAGGAGAAAGAATCTAAATGTTATTTCAACATGCTTTTTAAACTCATTTCTCATTTTTCTTCTCAATTTTAAAGTCAAATTTCACTCTTAACTATTATTTTATTATATATTCTTATTAAAATTATCTTTCTTTTTCCACTTATTTTTGTTTTCTTGTGAATTCAAGATGTTTTTAATAATAAAAAATAGATTAAAGAGTCAATTTAAAGAGTATTATTCGAAGATGAGAACATATTAAATCACTAAAAATCACTAATTTGATATTATATTATTTATAAAGAGTGAGTTAGGAGTTGTTGGAGATACTCTAACACTACAGTTTCCGTGTCATATATAATGAACTTCTTTATTTCAATATCATATCAATCATAATTCATAACTCATAATCAAGAAATGGAGTCCATATCTTAGATTCCTTCCGCGTTCCCTAATATGTTCTCTCTTTTTTTACTGGTTGATTCATTAATAACTATGTCTCCAATCAATTGCTTGATAATATATAATGTTAAAAATCGATCAATTATAAAAGAGTGAACATATTAAGGGACACATAAGGGGACAAGGAATTATGACTTTTAAGAGATGCTTCTTTTCTCTCTCTCTCGCTAATAATCCTAAAAATACAAAAAAACTGCCTAGTATAAGTACATACTACAAACGAAGCAAAGTTAATTCCAGTTCTCCAAGTCTAATCTACTTTTATATACGACTAACCTAACCGTTATTTGTCGTGCTGCTCTACACTTCTACTACCAAGTACTAAGCACTCCTCTCCTCTCTCTCTCTCTCTCTCCCTCTCTCTCCCTCTCCCTCCCTCTCTCTCTCCCTCTCTCTCTCTCTCTCTCCCTCTCTCTCTCTCTCTCTGTGATCACATTTTTTTCATCACCAACTCTGCTCTACAAGATACTACACGCTCTCCTCCCTCTACTGCAGCACTCACTTTGTGTTCATGCAAGACAGCTGATCTGATCGATTATATAAACACATGCAATTAAGCAAAACGTGTAAAATTATACTTATATTTGAGGGAGATATCTACACATCATCAGTTTAAGCAAATAACAACGGGAGGAGTTCTGGCGGGGCTAAGGGAAATAGCGAAGCGAATCGTAGTGACTGTCCGGAGGAGGAGGAGGAGAAGGAGGCCGATCAAGGTGACGGAGCTGTGGAAAAAGATGGTGTTTCCTGTCAGAAAACTCTGTGTAGGCGTCGTTTCCCGTCTCAAGGCTCGCAAAAATGGTCAGTATACATATTTGACACTTTTTATATATCGTACACATACGCACACAGGTCGGGGATCTTTCAGAAAACAATCTCTTCATTCAGTTCTTCTGAATGTTCAGAAGAAAAACTGCGTATATCTGACCCTCCCCAGACCCTGCGAAAGCGGGATATACTAGATATGTTTGGTTTGGTATCATCGGCTCATCCTCCCTCTCATCTATGTGTTTCTATTGCATTTTTTTATTCTTTTTTTAGTCACTACAAGTATTAACAATGGTTGATGTCAAAACTATTAAGATACACTATGAACTGTGACAAGTTAAACATGCCAATCAAAAAAAGTAGTTTTAAAGGATGCTAGCTCATAATTTTTTGTATAAACACTGCTATCTGCTATAGATTCAAAGTTCTGTAGACTTTCGCTAACTACCCCATCAAGTTCAGTGTTTTTGAGTTTAATTTCAATTAAAATATGGTAGTCTGTAAGATGATTCAAAATACTCAATTTCATCACGAAATCACTTCGTCGGAGTTCGGTTCGTTTGATTAAATGGAATCACTTCTTCATACAATAACTTAATATTTTAAACCTTCCCCCAAATAGTAATTTTTAATTAATACTCTATTAACTTCTACATTTGATCATCTTTGCATCTTTTGGAAAGTGGTTTTTTTAATCAACTTCTTCAAAGCATGTATATGCCCAATTTGCAAGCTTTTCTCCTTTACTACTTGTTTTCGAAATTTCCTTTTTTCCCAACATCATTCTTACCGTTACGTGTCTTTTGATCATGACAGAACTTGTAATCTCAGACATGCCTTTTCCTAATCATTTACCCACTCAAAGCTCTATTAAGTCGGTGTTAAATCTTTCCACAACCACCCGACAATGAAAAGTCATGATAATCTTTGCTGCTGAAAACAGGGGTAAAAAGCTACGCTAACCTAAATTCGAATTATAAATACTTAATTATTGCTACCGAGTTTTTAAAAGGAAGAAAAGTAAGTAATTTAAGTTAAAGTACTTTCATCCAAATATTTTTGTAAGCGAAAGAATACCAAATTTGTATTTATCGTCACTTCATTTCGTTCCTTTTTAAAACTCGGAGCACGAATATAAATGAAAGTAATTTATTTATCTTACACTTACTTTCCTTATTTTTTAAAACTGGGGAACAAGGGAATAGTTTGTTCTCTGTTTATAAGATATTTTAATTAATTTAAAGTCAACTAGTATGTATATGTGCTTATAAAATTTTGTTGTTAAACTTGTTACAACAAAATGTTATTATTGTAACATATCTTCTCTTACTACAAAACAGACAAAAGTTTCACTAACATTTAGTATAAAATGTATTATAAAATCAATATTTATTTGGAAAATTTTGACACGAGATGAGACTCTTTTCTTTTCCGTACCAAACATTTACAAAATCTTGAGTGGGCACTTATTATGTTATAATATGTAGTATTTAAAAGTCAATAAGATATAATTATAGTAGATCCCACATCATTAAAGCTTTTTCTATATTAAGAAGATGTATCATAATTTGAATAATAATGCTACCGTCACTCATAGAGTCCATTGTAACTCTTTAATAATGTCAGAATTGAACGGTGGAAGAGCTTTTTCAGCTTTCATTATTGTACACTCTCATTAGTAGAATATAAGGAGTGCATGTAAAAGAATGAAGTATTGCTATAAGATTCCATTCATCACTAATGGCTTCATCCACTATAACAGTTCCACTAAGTCATCATTAGTGTGTTTAATTAACCAAGTTTATGAATTAGAGCGTCTTATTTAATAATATACATAAACAGTGATCTCAGTGATCTCAGTTTACAGGGTATTGAGTTATTCCCACACTATGCACCTGCTAGCCCAGTTACTGAACTAGGTCAATCTCCAGTTAATTCCCGTATAACCGGATTCGTGAAGCATTATTAAACAAAAACATAACTATGTCAGATCTGATACTCATGCGGTTGAAAAAGTAAAGAATTCATCCCTAATGAGACTGTTAAATCTACATAGATTGTTTAAACTAAGATACCAAGCTTTGTAATAGAAAGTTTTTGTATCTCTTAAATTGGAAGACAGGCAATACATTCCAAGAAAATTTTGCAACATACTGTATACCTGTATATGAAATTGAGAAACAGATGATGTAATCTAACAGATTTACTTACTTTTGGTTGGATGTTGCTTGGTTTAGGTGCTGCGCTCTTGAAGCTTCACAATGATATACAAACCTGTGGTTATGAGGATGTTCAGGTAATGTGGGAAATGCTTAGAAAAACGGAATCTGAGATGATTGCACGCCCCACAAAGCGGAAGCAAAAGCCATTTTGGAGGGTTTTTTTATGGCACAACCACGAGGGCACTTCAACGTTCTCCATGAACAAACTTAACTAGGGTGTCTCTGGTTCATACGTCAATAATAATCGTCTCCTTTCATGTGCTGCAAGAAGACATGGATGGCATCAGTATGTAGAAGCATACTTCTAGCAGCAGGGAAAGTGATATGGCTCGAGAGCAATCAGATTGTGTTAATCTCTATAACCACTTACCAGTACAACGAATACTTTCACAAAGGTGGTCATTGTAAATATGTAATGTTTTTACCAATATCTAAATTTCGGAAAATTTTAGGGTAAATATAGCAACGGAATTTTCACTTCCCCTGAAGATCGGTGATGCAGTGAGTATCTGTAAGTGTAATCATACCTAAATCATACCACTTCCGTCCATAATCTTTTTCAAGGATCAAAAGAAGAGAGTACTGTAAAGGATATTAGCGCAATTGCTTTTCATTTCTATGGTATTTAACTAAATTTGAGAATGTTCTACTCATAACTTTCCAATAGAAGCGTCAAGCAAGCTACCTAGTTACTTGACACCCCAAATAGCTAGTTGACTTCTCACTCAGAACTTAGATCCATATCAAATTTGCAAATAACAGAAACCGTGACCTAAACTTAGCAATGTGTTTTGTGCGTCTCTGACAAGTGGTTGTGTCAGTTCCAAAAAGAGTCTTAAAGTCTAGGCAAAGTATTTTATAATTCATGCAAAAACATGCAGTAAACATGAAGGTAGATGATGGCAACTTTGAGAATGCAGCGCAAATACATAATTTTTGAAACACTTTGCACATTAGGCATCTATTTTCTTTCCCATTTCAACTTTCTTATCATCTTTCCTTATTGCATCCTTACCTCTTCCCAGATGTTGCCTTTTAGTTGGTCCAAATGTCCACATATTAGTCAAAGGATCTCACACGGAACAAGTACCGTGTCCAAGTGCCTGACATGGGTCTGGCAGCCGAAACTAATAGCAACATAAACTGTGAACCTCAACTCCTCTTGACCCAATCAGTAAAGTTGAGATAAAGGAGGAGCAAGTACCAACCAACTTACCTCACACAGGGATAGGTATTAGCTTTGTTGATTAAATGGTTTGGCTACCAGAAAACTTACCATTGTATTTAGAATGCTCCGTTACTTAAAAAAACCAGGAATATCAACCATTAAGTTGAGATAGAGGAAAAGGAGCAAGTTCCGACCATTAAAGTTTTATTTAAAATACTCCATTACTTGAAGAGACCGTTACACAGACTCTTCAATTTTTCCTCATACCTGCCGCCTGCGTCAATCGGACATGACATAGGTATGTAATCTGAGTAGGAACCGTCATATGAAACCGAACACCTCCTCATACCTACATCAATCGGACATGACATAGGTATGGGATCTGAGTAGGAATCATCATATGAAATCGAACTCTTCAACTGGAAGCACTCTAGTTGAAACTGATTTACAAGCCTCACAACAACTTGTTTCTAGAGAGTGATGTCCATAGATGACTATTTCAAATTTTCAATGTTATCCTTTTGATTCATGCTTTAAAATTGACATATACTGTCATGTGTATGTTTCATTGGTAGAAGACACTAATTTCAAAAATGTACTCCCTCCATCTCTTTTTAGTTGTCACGTTTGACTTTTCAACGGTCAAATTGACTAACTTTTGACCAAAGATTAAAACCTATTTGTTCCTTATTTTAAAAACTGAAAATTATATCATAAAATAGATTTTGTAGTTTTTAATGATATGATTTTTTTTAATATTTTTAATATTATAATATAACTAAATTTCGGTCAAATTTCGGTCAATTTGACCATCAAAAGTCAAAACATGACAACTAAAAAGGGATGTAAGGGAATTAGGGAGTATTATAAATAAAAAACTATGTATAATATTATTTATGTTAAGGTTATAAGTCGAATTCCCGCACGGATTTAATTTTGGATCCAAGTTCAAGGATCCTAATTATTTCAAACTAAGAATCTGATACTTATCCCTTACCCGAGTTCAGGTTGCATTAAGTGTTCATGATGTCGATTCGGCCTGTTGCTTAACAGGCTCAGGGTCTACTATAAGCTACTATGAATATATTCATAAAAGAAGAAATCACATACATAGCTGAGCAAGAAGCAACACTAGTTGCTAGAAGTAATGCTGAAACTGAGTTCATGGCCATGTGCTTAAGATCGTTAATGAATCTGGCTGAGAAGTATGATACATGAGTTTATATTTAGAGAATAAGGATCCTAAGGTATACCTTAAGAAACTTTCCTGAGATAATGATTCATGTATGTGTATACAGTTCCCTAAGTTTAAAACAGAACCAACATGGTAAGTAAACATTTAGTAATAAATGTCTAGATTTTCTGTTTACATGTTATTCTCTTATGATCTCAGGCAAAATATTCTGAGGTCTACCTCAGGATCCCTATTCTCTTATATTAAATAGTGATCCTATAAATCCACGGAACAATAATACAGTTTCCATACAAATCTCCAAAACTCTAGTTCACCGTAATAACACCGGGCATTTAGAGATAACGGACATTTAATGCATTGAGGATAGAAAATATGGCCTTGAAACTCACAGATGTATGTACAAGTACCAGAAAATATAGACAATTTTGAAAATTAAGGTTCATTTTGGGTCTGATAGACATCCACAAACCAAATTAGAAGGGGAGTGCCGAAAGATTTATATGTTAACTATCTCTAGATTTAGTAGCTGTTCTACATCATGCTTCAATTTCTATATTTTATCAAGTTGATTACTTTTAACTGGAGATTACATCTTTAAAAGGACATATTGAGTATTTTTTTAAAAAAAAATCAAATAATTTAGCTTAGAGGAATGAGAATTAATTTTCACGTAGCTGTATAAAATATAAATAACCCCATAAGGTCCTGTATTTTATTCAACTTATTAATAAAATAACTTTCTTCCTTCCTGTCAATGTTCAATAGCATAATGAGATTCTCTCCGATCAAGGCACATTAATAATAGAACATGTGGAAATAG
Organism: Apium graveolens; assembly: GCF_009905375.1. NCBI lineage: Eukaryota > Viridiplantae > Streptophyta > Magnoliopsida > Apiales > Apiaceae > Apium > Apium graveolens. The sequence goes on from NW_027417368.1 coordinate 96,465, forward strand.
GAGTTGTCCTACGTATCTCTACTCGGAAGCAGACAACCTAAATCAGGCTGAAATTACACAACCAAACTAGTCATCATAAGATTCTTAAGCCTCCCAAATTTTTTGATTAAGATGGACAGGTTGGTATGTGCAACACACATATACTCAACCACAACTTGGTTAAAAGTGGAAAATTAGACCTAGCCTTGTGAAAACTGGTCCGTGACAAATGCTATATTTAAGGCCATGGTATAATAATAATGGAAACCTGTGGAATTACATTCATTATTTCTTAAACATAAGTTCGACTTTTAGAGTAAATAAATAGCAGACGAAGTAAAATCACATGTTAAGTTCAAAGATATGTTTAAAACTAGTTATCTTCTATTATGACACCAACTCACATGTAATGTATTAGAACTAATGTGAGAAAGACGCATGGATAGGAGTATAACCTGCAGATTTCTGCACAAACTAAAGAACTTTAATCTTCAAGGTTAGAGCTCATGAACTAATTAGAACTTCATATTGCTTATGGTATAATTTTAGATGAAGATCTTAATTGTATTTTACTCGCAAATTACTTGATTAGACTTTTCATTCACATATTAGCATGTCCGAAGCCAATTCTACAGCAGATTGAGGCAAGAGTAACAGAGAATCAAAAAGATCATATTTGAAGATAGCAATTTAGAACACTTACAGAAGCTTTATCCAGGAAAATACATGAATGCTGTCTAGCAGTTTCAGATTCAACCTGTAGAAACAGGAGTCAAAAATCATCAACCATTACATATAAAATTGACAAACAATCTATACATTGCCTGACTAGAAAAATGATATGTAGAAATTAAAATAAGATGTTTTTAGTCCTAATGCAATATATTTTGGTACAAAGATGCTTTAAAAGGAATAAAAGCTTATTTTTTTTAGATAAACTTAGAAAGGTGTACATCTTTCAGGCACCAAGCTGATTATTATTTTTCCCGGTATTTCCCAGCTTTATATGCAGAGTTCAATATGGATGACATAATAAACTAGATAAAGTAAGGAGGATTTTGAAGACGAGTGATGATTTAATGCTGCAATATTTGAGTTTCATCACATAGAAGAAAGGAAATACATAAATAAGCAAATGAAAATAAGGTTTCATCAGCGACGTAAACCTCAGCGGCATTAAGAAAAGATAGCTTCTGCAGATCCCCATGTGCACCTTAAAACAGTCAAATTTTGGTAATTTTAAACTAATTAATTGAAATTGCAGTGAGAACCTGACAGACTGACAGTTAAATTTAATGTCATTTCAATGCGTTATATAGTTTCATATTTAAACGTTATAAAATCTAGATCATTCAATCATGAATGCCACTTCAGGGAACATAAATAACTAAGAAGTATAGTAGCTGAATATTTTAGTGCAGGTATACAATTGAATTATATGAAAATAAGAGGGAAATCCAATATACTACTAGGTTGAATCTTTACCTCCTTGCTAAACGGTGTGCTTAGTATTAAAATTCTAGTCAGTGATTACAGTTAAAACTACATGAACAAGAACTCTTGCGACATGTAATTTTAACTTCTTACTATAATATAGAACTACAATGTATTTCTACAAAATTGCACTAAATCTCCTGGCAGACTTTAACTTACAAAGCAACTGGAAATATACAATAGAACATATGGTTATCTTACAAAAGGGGAACCAATGGGGTTGGTTTCTTCAATTTCCACTGTTTGCTGCTGAATAATTCTGTGTCTGAACTAGGTGAAGCTCTGTGAAAGGAGAATACATATATTACTGCGTTGATACACCGTTTTCCTCGGGAAAGCCATGTAAATTAGACTAGTCCAACAAGGTCATGAAAGTACGTGAACGCAACAAGAATGCCCGATGCATGACTAAAACTATGTGGCTTTCCATTAAACCAACCAATTTGAACCTGAGAGGTAGACAATAAAGTAGTATCACATCTCTTCCGCATCTGCACGTGCACGTATTTTCTCCAGCCATAAGGGCCAGTCCTCCCCGAGCTGCTGTGTATTCAACTCCATTGCAGTTCTAAAATCTAGCAAAGATATTGGACAACGGGATCTATGTTCATGCATGACATCTGAAGGACTACTGCTAGTTTGTGTCGGATATTGATGACCAGATCTAAAGCCATTAAACATCTTCAAATGAGCCTGATGCTTTTGGGGATTGTGGTCTGATTGAACAAGCCCTGACCTTGCTACCACTAGTTCATGAGAAGACTTAATTAAACCCTTCAAGTAAGCATCCAAAGCACTTTTCAGCAGTTTAGCTGTGTCAATAGATACCCCTTCAAGGCCATTTTCTGTAGCAATATGCTCCATGTGTTCCTTCAATGTAACAGTATCTAACAAATCACCACTGTTATATGAGCTAGCAAATTTACTGCTACTAGCTAAAGGTACTAGCTTGCGGGCTCCTCCTACACTAGCAGCACAAAATGGAATACCAAGTGGGGGGTTGAGCAATCTCCTAGCAGATACCCCTCCTACATCTTTCTTAACTAAAAACTCAGCCTGGTCCGTGCTATGTACAGAAATTGTACCAACTGCAGATACTTTAGATAATTTCACCAGCTGGTCATCTAAAAGCTGTGTGTCCTTTTCCGCTTGACGTTTGAGTCCTTGATGCTGCTGCACCGTTCTCCTATTAGTATTAGTTGTAATAAATTCCCCATTTTCTGAACTAGCCCTAAAATCACCATACTGTGTATTTAGTGCTTGTTGTGCCTTCCCATTTGCACTAAGAGCACTACGTCTATCCCCAACTCTACGTTCTCGATTCCCTGTTCTAGCCTTCTTTGGTGATGGTGGCAGTATGTTACCGTTCGACAAAGCTGAAGGATTTGGAATCTGGTTTTTGGCAGGATGAAATCCATTTTGTTCACGAACATCACCTGAAGGCTCTTTACTATCAACTTCTTTGGTAGCCTTATGAGCATCTACTCCATTAACCAACGGAGGTACTTTAGCAGTATACACATTTTCGAGAATCGCACAAATGAACTGATTATGCAGCGGAATATTCTCTCTTCCAACAATCCCCTTACACATCTTATTAAACTCAGCCTTGTTCACTTTTAACTTCAACAATCTATCCAAAAGCTTAAAGTAATGCTTAGACCTCTCCGGCCCAATTTTCCTCACTATCTCCGCTTTCAAACCAGCAAGATTGATCCTTTCGTGCTGATTTACTGATTGCATTCTCAACACATCAAATACACACACAACAAAATAATATAACACTTTTCCACGATCCTTGACTATAAAATTAACAAAACCCCCAAACTTAGGGTTTCGCTTCACCAAACCGAAAACCTAACCTCGCCACCACTAACAACACTGTTCCGAAACCAACAACCTAAATATACAACAGTTGACACAATTCCAACTAACTCTCCCTCCAAAACCGAAACTCCTCGAAAATTCAAATTCCGATCCACCTCACCCCAAACCTCACCCAATCACAAAACCACAACACATCAAACTCCAACAAACTCCACAAACATCATCCAAACCCTTAATATCCACCTCCTTACCGCTCGAAAACTCGAAAAAACCTCGATTCACTCAACTTAACAAACTCAAACCACAAACAACCTTCTCACTTCACATCAAACAAGTTCAAATCACAACAACAGAATCACAAACACTACAACAACACACTTCAAATTCAAATCATAAAAACACGCAATTAAACAAACACAACACACATTGAATAGATTCAAGCTTGCAAATACGAAATTGAAGTTGACCTTACTGTAATCTCCACCGAACTGAATCAAAACCTATAGATTCAGAGATTGTGTGTGTATATTCACCACAAGCTTCGCTTATTCGAGATAAAACAGTAGGATGCGCTGGTTCAACACACGCATTACGATTGAGTTGAATATAATCAGTTGAAAAGTTGTGTGTATATGTTTGCGGTTGTATGTATAGGTTGAATCGGAGAATGGAGATACTGGCTCCGTGATCGCTGCTCCGATACTCTCCCCTGATTCTTTTTTGTTTTTTTTTTTGTTTTTTTTAGACACAAAAAGATGATTTATTTTTGTGTATATTTATTTTTTATTTATTTATTTATTTATTTATTTTATTTTTATGCCAACGCGCGAATAGGAGTGTTGAAAATACGCGAGGTTGTATTGGCTGTTTGTTGCGAGGTGATTTCAACGCGCTGTGAGGTGACTGTAGATGGTGTGTTAAGTGAAAAATTGAAAAAATAGAAATGGACCGATATTTCAAATAGCATTTAAATTGGTGAAAAATATTTGAGCGTAAATCACGATAAATCCTCATTTTTTTTAAAAATCATCCTAAAATCACAAAATTCGGTAACGCGAATGATTAATTCCGATTTCTGAAATTTGATATTGTTATACGAAGTTTTAAAATATTGATTTAGAAAAAATAAGCTTTCTCAAAAACAAAAGACTAGACTATTTTATAATTTAAATGGTATTTGATCAAGAAAAAGAATTAAGGGGTCATTTGGTTGGAGGCATTGTGGTATCAGAGAATCAGGTATAACTTTCGTTCATTTCAACTTTGATGTTTGGTTTAGAATTTTTTTCCTTCAAACTTATTCATCATACCCCAAAATATGAGTTTTTGATACCCAAGGAGAAGTGGGTATGAGGAAGGGTATGGGTAATCAATTTTATTTATAGTATTTCAACTTTATTTAAGCAATCAAATGTAAATGTTTAATACAAAAATAATTAAATGAACTAAAATTTATTAAAATAATAATTAAATAATATTTAAATTAATTATAGTATTTCAACTTTATTTAGGCAATCAAATGTAAATGTTTAATACAAAAATAATTTAATGAACTAAAATTTATTAAAATAATAATTAAAATAATATTTAAATTAATTAAAATTAATAACTTAAGAAATATTTTAAATCTAAAATATTTATTTCAGCACTCAGTCAAACTCCTGATTTCAACCTCATACAACTCCTCAAACCAAACGACCCCTAAACGAGGATAGTAGAAATATAATATGGTTTTGAATTTTGATAGATATCACGAATTTGTCATTAAAATATGAACGGTAAGTAATTTATAAATCTCTTTAATTTTTGAAAATATTAGTTGAAGCAAAATCTTTGAAATTTAGTTTATCTGGTTATTTTTTTGTAAAATAAGGTAGAAGTCCCAGAACCCTCTCTAGTAAATACTCTCTCAAGTCTGAATTAACTTCAAAAATAAAAAGAGGAAAAAATGTGAACCTGACGTGAATCGAACACGCAACCTTCTGATCTGGAGTCAGACGCGCTACCATTGCGCCACAGATCCATTTGTTTAAAGTTTTGTTTTAAATTTAATAATACTAGAAACAAGAGACAGTGTGTAGAGAGCTGAGTTTTTAACCATGTTTAAAATTTTGGATTGTTCCGACGTAAACTTTATGAATGCACTGGGTTCGATTCATCATCATTAAAAATTATATAAGTCAATTAAAGGATTTCAAATTTATAAAAAATTAGTGTTGCTAGTGAACTAATTTAGTACAAACAAGTATTTACTCGAATAGATGTATACAATATGTGTGTGTGAAACAGGCTTCGGGATTTTTGAAAATATAAAACTGTTTTTTAATGATTTATAACCGACTATTGTTTTACAAGGTATATTCGATATGATTTTATATCTAATTCACACGGAAATCCCAAATGATTTTCTTACGGAAACACTATCTGTTTTTTATGTGAAAAAGGCACATGCCCCCATCGAGAAATAGAATTGTCTAATCCTAAGACAGAGGGTCGAGAAACTCAACGCCACTATTCTTGAACAACTTGGAGCTTTGATAATTGCTTTGCAACTACGTTTAGTAGTCTTTCTGGGATCGGGTCTTATATTAGGAGGAGAGCTAATATTTGTTGGGTATTTTGATTTGAACGCTCCAATTAATCAAGATATACAATGAGGATGCTTTTGATTCAACACACTTCCATTGTAGTGTCCAAGTAGATACTGTTTTTTGAAATGCTCCAAATTCTACTTGAGCATCCAAATCGGTTCGAGTCCGAGTGGCTGTAGACCTTCTATAGAAAGAAAAAAAGAGAAGAAAGATTAAATATATAAACCTGTTTATTCATTTTTTGCAAAATTGGCCTCCTCCGTCCCTCGGGAAAAACAAGGGGTAGTACAAGAACATTCACATATTGTATTCAACAGATACGACTAAAAAATAACATATTTTCTTTCAAAAAATAGATTCAGAATTGCATTCCTAGTCATAGTATGTAGATTGTGAAGAAGACTTTTTATTTTTTTTGATTTTGGATTTTTGGATTAAAAAAAAAAACAACCTTTCTTCTGAATTTCGAATATTATTCAAGATCGCTACATTAAAGCCTAAATGTAGGATAGAAGCGGCAAAAAAATATCGATTGCTTGTTGCACCCTGCGAAGTGCCATTTCGAAGTCCTGGAGAGGAAGATGCATCCTCACGGATAATTTCATTCCCTTCACTAGCAATATCACGCCCCTCATTACGAGCTTGTACACATGCTTCTAGAGCTACTCGACCGATGACTTACGCCTTACCATGGCGTTACTCTACCGCTGAGTTAAAAGGGCCCCTCTCGGTCTGCTGTTTTCTTGATCAACCCAATTGGTCTTGGTGTTTGTTACAAGTTAAGGCATTTTGTAACTTGTTAACTTGTAAGAAAGGTTAGTTATACTACAAAAATATTTTCTTCTTCGTAAGAATAATCAAATTACAAACAATGTCAATTGTAGAATAAGATCATCTCATTATCTAGACTCAAGATTTTGAAGAATAAGGATTGCAAAATATAAAGGTGTTGAGGATTGAAAAGTATCCTAAATATTATGTCAAATGATTCTTAAATTTATTATATGTCACAATGTCGAGATGTCAAATGCATTTCAAATTTTAAGGATGTTGTATATTGGGAGTTGTCCCACATTATTGGTGAGGGCGGCATGCAATTAGTTAACAATATTATTATTAGGCATTTTGGGATGTGCCTGAAAACAAATCCGTGTGAATTCGGTCCAAAACAGACAATATCATATTGATGTGGAGTAAGGTCTGCTTAGCAAGCCTAACAAGTTATATCAGAGCTACTATTTAACGGTTCATAACAATCTCGCATTGACTCCCATAATGGATCTAGGAAGACGAAGATGAAATACCTAGTATGGGCTCTAGTAAAAGACATGTAGGACTTCCAATATGGGTCTAGGGGAGGCAGATAACCACATGGACTTTCAATATTGGTCAAGGGGGAGCCGGATCACACAATCAGGAAGCAAATCCTAAAGGTGTCGATTCTGATGTGTGAATGGGGCAAATGTTGGGGGTTATCCCACATCATTTATAGGAGAGCATATTGCTAGTATATAAACAATCAGTTAATTCCATTAGTATGAATCATTTTAAGATGTACCCAAAAATAAACCCGTGCATACTCGAATCAAAACGGACAATATTATATTGATGTGGAGTTAGGTCTGTTGAGCAAACCTAGTAATGAAGTCTATCCGGTCGTAAAATCTCAATTAACGAATTTGATCAAGCCGTGGATAATTATAATGTACTACAGAGAATTCTAAAGAACTATGATGAACTCCATTGTACTATAAGTTCCTCTGCATTAACTATGTAGTGAAGTGGAATTGCGACAAAAAGTATACTCCATTTTCGAAGATATCTCGACGAGCCTGTTTCATGTAAAGAGGTCGACAAAATACCTGGTACAATTGTACAACATATTTACGTAATCATAAGAAACAAACAAATCAAACCACTTATTTAAAATTCAGGATTTTACTTACTAAAATAACATTTGGAGCGTACAAATAAAATTTGAAGATTACTCGAAGATCAAGGGTTAAGATAAAATGGATAAAAAAATATATAACAGAAATATCGTGGAGGTTTAAGTTGCAGATTCCAAAATATTGACATGGGATAATCCGTTGTGTAACAAGTGTACCGCTAATATAGATGAACCTCTTTCAGTAGTGGGAAAATTGAAGAGAATAAATAAAAAGAATATCAAGAAAATACTTTATATTATAAGTTATCGAGAAGAAGTTCGGAATTTATATTCAAATTCTGAGATTCTAAAATCCTTAAACCGATTAACACAAAATTAGTTTGAAGTTTATATCTGTACTTTTTCATTTTGATTATTTTCATACACAAATGTTTAGACTATTTCAATATTTCTTCAAAATTTATCTTAAGAATTCGTCAAAAGATTTAAACGCTTTATCATTGCATTCAACTCCACTCATGTGTGAATTTATACCCAATAAATACTATTATTTTATTTATTTTGTATTTTTTTGGCAACAAATACTAATTTCAGTTGTGTAGTCATTACTTTTTCTTATGCAATAGTGACAGATAATTCAATTCGGTGAATTAGTGTAAGTATCTAAAATACAAGTCATACTTATATCTATCAAGAATTCACTAATTATCTTATCTAAAATTTATCTAAAATTTATGACGATATTTATAAAAAAATGGAAACTTAAATTACGAGATAAATATGTAATAGTTTAGTTTTTAATCTAATCAAGTGAAGACTTGGTTAGTATATAAGATGAAATAATATAAGATGAAGTACTGCTACCATTTACTCTAACAAACTTTAATCTTGAAAGTTCTGGTAAAATTATGGATGGCTTCATTGCGCTTGAATTGATATTTTTAAATTATTTTAATTTGGATATTTAATAAATTTAATAAATATAAAGTAAAGTAAAATCCATTCGTTCTCTTTATTTTTCTAAAAAATCTATCAAAGGTTTATTTGTTTAATAATAATAATTTTATTATTTTATATAATAAGAAACATTCAAGTTACAAGCATGTGTGGTAAACCGGCAACAAATTATGCCGCAAGATCTGGTTAAATTGCAAAACCTAGTTGTTGAAATATGTATCATGTCGAGCTTGTTGTCGTAACATTTTTGTTCATGACTTTTTGTACTCTCCTCGGAATTCAACCGCATCAGAAGCCAAAAACCCAAATGTGTCAAAGACAAGCGACATAAAACTGTGTTGATTATCCTTACACGCCTGATCATACTTGATAATCTTCGCTTCAGTTGCTTTAGTTGTCGTCTAATCAACTATACATACCCCATTACCAAAATTGCGAAGCGGGAAAACTCATATTCATGTAATATCAATAAAAGTATGTTTCCTGCATTACAGCTGTATACCAAAACATCAACTAGTCTAACAAGTCTAACAGTCGTTCTAACTTTTCCATGAGGGGTAAGAAAATTTATAGGTGCCTTTTTCTTAGCCGAAATCCCTGTCCTCCAAAGAATATCGTATAACACATATTTGACCATGTCATGACGATACTTAAAACCCAATTACTTTTAACACATACTCCTCAAATATGTCTATGCGAGATAAACATATAGAACAATGTGCACCTTCTGGGAATAAGGTGATCATAAGTCTATAGTGCAAACACAGTAGGTAGATTCTTACCAACGTCGCTAAAGTAACAATTTGTCAAATGGTGCATTGGTTTTGTAGGGACAAATCTCTTAGTAGTTAATTTTTTGAGTTAAATGCATTTTACACCCTACTAAGTTATTTAAAAAATAAATATGTAACAATTTTTTTGGAAAACTCAATTTGCATCCCTATACTTTATTCATTATGCACCTTTTTTTTGAATTTTGTTAAAATGGGTAAGGGTAAAATCAAAATTTCAGTAATAAACTTAATCAAAAATAAATTTTATATTTTTCAAATTATATTAAAATTTGTATTTTCTTTTTAAAATAATAAATTTTAATATTTAAACTATTAATTTCAGTTTCGATTTTCATTTTTATAATAGTAATTTCAAAATTTTACAACTCTATTACAATTAAATTTAAGTATATAATCAAAACTAACTGTTAAAATTGTTTTTAGTAGAATTATATATTATCAACATTAATACTATATAATGAAAATCAAAATCAAAATTATTAGTATTATTTGAAAATTTACAATTTAAAAGTTTGTGTCGAAATTTAGTTTTTAATATTATTTGAAAGATATAAATTTAATTTACTTAAATTTTTTGTTGAATTTTTTATTTCCCCGTTCAATTCAATGAAATTATGAAAAGGACTGTATAATGAATTCTAAAATATAAGTAAATATTTATTTTTATATTAAAATTGAGGATACAAAGTGCAATTAAATCTTATTTTTTCAAATTACATGAGTATAAGTTTTAGAAAGTTTTGTGCTTAAACAAAGTGCTTCCCAATGAGAACCTCATTACATTCCTTCGATATATAATTCTCCGGTGACGAGCAAAACTATTCAATTCTATAATAAAATTTAATCTATTTATATAATTTTTAATAGACTTCGGATTACAAATTAAATCACATCAATCATATTTGTCCCCAAACAACTAGGGGAATTTGCAAGACGGGTTTAAAAACTATAACTTACTAAATATCAAAAATTAAATTATGTAAGGAAATTTTATATATTTTTATAATTATTGTGAGGATATTTTTATATATTTATTTTAAAATTTTAAATAATGAATAGACATTAAATTTATTTATAGAAGACACATGTCTCCCCTATCCTTAATAGATCATCCTACGACGGTTATTGTGCATAATAACCTACGAAGGTAAGAAACTTGTCATGACCGTATTTGAAAGTTAAAAATTTGAGAAGAAATTAACATATTCAGTCAAATTATAAGTTTGACCATGTAAATCTCTAATAAGATAGTAATTAGCGAATTGAAATAGTGGGACCTAGTGTAACATCCCAAATCCGGGGTCAGGATTGGGTGTCACTAAAAAACTTTAAATAATATAAACCTGTATGTTGAATTAATATATACAGATAACCCCTCATTATTCCGGATTACTTACAGGTTATGGTATGAAAAAAAAATCTAACCTTCTAAAATTATAATAACTAAATACAATTTCCTTACCTCTTTACTAACTTCCTCGTATTATTCACTCTGACACCTCCAAATTCTTTCAGCTGGAATCTCTCCACTTTTGTTGTCTATTAAAAGTTATTCACTCTTGTCCGCATTCGATACTGAAAGAAACAAGAATTCACAAAGCAAGAGTGAGCCAAAAATGCCCAGCAAGTATCATAAATGGTTTCCAGGTATCAGATCAAAGAAACTTCTGGAAACGTTTTCTGAATGATTTTAAAACATCTTTATTTATTTAAAACAGTTGAGCGAATAAAACAACGGCCCTCATTGGCCTTTAATCATAAATCACATTTTTCTGTAAAAGAACAGTGAACGTTTCACTGATTCATCTCTTTGAATCAAATCTTTATTTGATTTTATAATCATAAACTATTCATGAGGGAATGCCGTTAATGGCGATCAACAATAAATTATACTAGACACTAGAAACCAACATACGCACTATAACCTGTTGATTAGTCAGGATATAGTGCGGATCTATACCCAACTACATAGACCCACCAACATATGTGGTACCCAGGCAACTATGGCCTAATAATCAAGGGTTCAGCCATCTCTGGCCCTTAGGGTCCAGCTCATTCCTGACCCTCATCATAACCATCCAGTCCGTAGAGTATTTTAATGTCAAATCATTTTAATTTCAAAACACCCTGATTCAGGGTCCGCAAATAACCCGAAAGAATGTGTATTTGCTCAAGAGATCAATCGATAATCAAGGAACAAGATCAAAGAGGTACTTACATAAATAAGAGTAATTGCAGCGAAATATAAAAACATTTAACTATTCTGAACTTAGAATAGGAATGAAGAAATATTTGCAGTATTTTAGAAGAAAGGTTAGGAATACTTGCCTCAATTGATAAACCTCTGATCTTTAACTATCTGCCATATCACTCAGTCCTGATGTATATGTATTTCCGTTGACAGGTCCTTTGACCTTTCTTGTCAATCACCATTTCAGGTTTATCTCTATTCTGAATTCACTCGTTTCATTACTATACGTAATCAGACTTTACTTTTACTATCTCTGCCTGACATTGAATGCCTCGAACTATGTGTATCTATCATAAAAGGTACCGTTCAATTAACTGACAATATATAATTGTCTAGTCTATACGTTTATCCTTATCATCTACCCGCTCGATAATAACAGATAAGGACCATCTTTAATCAGATAGAGTTTAATCGACACGTGGACTCATAGTTCACATAACACATAAACACATAAGGCACGTATCACATATTTCATATAACACATAGTCACATAATTCATGTTACACATAAGTTGAATCGTCAAAAGATAGTTCTCGATACGTTTAGAATTGAAATCGGGTCAAAAAGAGTATTTTATCGATCAAAAACCGATTCATAATTATTATTCCTAGTGAACTAACAATGAGATTTACAGAAGGGGGGTTGAATGTAAATCTCAAAACTTTTTCAAGTTTTGAGCAGTTTCAAAGGCTGTGTGTTTAAGATAAACAAGTGTGTGAATTGCTTTAAGCTAATACAGACAGATATATATTCAAGCACAAAAGTACAGAACACAACAGACCTTAAAAACTTTTCTGGTGGATTTGTTGTTCCACCGGAGATGGTATTTCAGAAAATCTATGATTCAAGAAGTTGATCACAGCTGCATCCTAGTACAAACTAGATAATTTTTCTCAAGATTTTTCTAAACAGCTCTGGAAAGATTCTATTCTAATTACTAGCTGCTACTTGGTTTATATAACACCAAGTTTACAAGTGAAGACAAAGATAAAAAGTACAATAATAAAATAAGTTCTCCACTTGTTTCTTCTCCATTTTACTCCAGTACATTGTTGACTATTGCCTCTTTATACTAGAGTAGAACGGCTGCTTTTTCTGATGTTCCTGAAATAGGCTACCACATCTCAGTTGTCTCTGTCAACCCATGTGCCTCTGTTTGTAGGTACAACTACCACTTGTCAACTGCTATTTAACAGAACATCCGTTGAAGCCTTCATCCGTTGATGGCTTTATCCGTTGATGTGTTAGCAGTTGAAGCTCTATCCGTTGATGCACTCATCCGTTGAAGGATGTTATCCGTTGAAGCTTTAGAGACATCCGTTGAAGCTTTGTTTCTCATCCGTTGAAGGTCTTTAAGTTATCCGTTGACACCATTTCATTTATACAAAATTTCAAGACATAAAATATTTACAAATGGCCTTCCTATCTGCATATCCTTTAGTAGTCAACATGACTTATAATTTCCCTCAACATTTAAGAATTATATCTCAAATTCAGAGACTGAAATGTGCTACAATACTAGACTTATTTCTAAGTAAAGCTACACCATCAACGGATAGCCAAAGTGGTCTTATCCGTTGAGGCTACAAACACTAGATTTCTACTTAAGTGTTTTGTTAAACATATCATCAAACTAATGCACATATATTCCTAACAATCTCCCCCTATTTATGTCTATAAGAATTGTAGACATAAATTCCAGGTTAACTTGATGATAACAAAACACTTAACAAATATATGAACTGAAACTAAGTAGAAATTTAAAAGTGCTGCAAAAGTGTATGTACTAGAAGGTAATTGAAGATTTACAGTATTTCCAAGGGTGCTCCTCTAGCCTAAGCAAATCATCTTTTTCTTCTTTGATCCCTGGTTTTCTTTCCTAGTCCTTTGTCATTTTCCTCAATTTGGAGTTGGAGTTGTCTGAAGAATTCAGCTTCATCTTCATCACTGATATCCAACTTAGATTGCATTTCTTTGAGAGTTTCATTGCTGGCAATCTTGAGTTGGTCTTCAAGTCTGAAAAATCTTCTGACTCCTTTATCATCTCTGAATTCCATCGACCAATGAGGTGATTTGTGAATTGTAGTTCCCCTTTCTTGAATGAGTAAGGTTCTGGGCAAAGCATTGGGCTCCCTCCAAGTTTTCCTTATGTTGGCAATCTTGTTGAGAATTTTAGTCTTGGCAGTCCTGGTAAAGCCAGAATCCTTTTGTATGGCTGAAAAGACTCTGATCAAGATAGAGTAGCCTTCATTCAGAATCCTGTAGAGAGGCCATGTTCTTTCCCCAGCTCCTTTGTATCTGAACACCAATCTCTCTGGTAGCTGTCTGTAAGCAGCAATTCCCCTTACATCCTCCAGCTCATCCAGATAGAGTTCAATGTCTGAAATTTCTTTTATGTCACAGATGTGAACATAATCATCTTTAGAAATGGGTGGCTTAGGGTTAGGTTTATGTTTTTGAGTGAATTTCTTAGAGTTTAGGGGAGGTGTAGATTTGGATTTTCTTTTCTGTTTCTTTGGTAGTGGAAGAGTGGTTAAAAAGGTAGGCAAATTGATGGTGTCCCAATCAATAGGTTCCTCTTTTGGGATGATTGGTTCACCATGGATGTTTATAGTGGGATAAGCAACAAAGGGTTCAGGTATGGAAGGTAGAGATTTGGTTCCTTCAGTGTTGCCTTCACTCCTTCTATGTGCCTTGGCCTTTCTTCTGTTTCCCTTCTGCCATTCCTCTTTTTCCTCCATACTTTCACCAAATATACTCCCAAAAACCTCATCTAAGTTTGCAATCTTGTCTTCACCCCTGACTTCAATTCCTTTCTCATTTTCAACTAGACTTGACTTTAGCTTTTGTTCAAGCTTTGCTTGTGCTCTTTTGTCAGCCTTGAGTTTTTCAGCTTCTTTCTTTAACCTTTTGGTTTCTTCCCTCTTGGCTATTGAGAATTTGGGATGTCCTTGCATCACACATATGCTCTTTCCCTCTCTAAAGATAATAGCCATGTTTCTCCTTACTGCCTCATCCATGGTCTCCTTGTGTTTTATAATGCTTGTACCCAAAACTTTGTCTTCATCAGGCTTTGGAAGAGGAAAGTCCACTTCTTTCATCTGAGCAAAGTCTAGAGGGTTCTTTGTGGAGTCCTTGCTGGATCTGGTGTTGGGCTTGAGAACCATAGGTTTTAGATTCTTGAAAGAAGTCTCTCCAACCTTATTTCTCCTTTCTGGCTTGTGCTCCATATTGATTGGTTCAACCTTTGTGCTATGTTTCACAGATATTGATTTATCTTGTGTTGAGCCAAACAGCTGTTGCATCCTTTCATCAATTCTCCTCCTTTGCTCTTTCACTTGAATTTCAGCTGCTGCTAGCTGGATTAAATCAATTCCATCAGGCTTTCCTTTGATTTGAATGATTTGAGAAGTAGTGATGGCAGGAACTAGCACTTTAGATATTTGGATTTTTGTAGATGGCTCTCCTTCCCCTTCCCTTTTACTCTCCCCCTTTTTGTTATCATCAAGGAGAGGGGTCAAGCCCTGTGCTTTTGCCAGCTGCATAAGTAGATTTGTTTGAGATTGTTGGTTGTGAAGAATGGTGGCCACAGAATCTTCAATAACTTGAACTCTGTCTTCCAATTTGGCCAGCCTCTTTTCAGTATGTGATTCTTTTTTTAATCTCAACAAAATGTCCTGCATTGTACCAAAGGGCATGACTGAATCCAATTTTTCAGAATTGTAGGATTTCAAGTCAGCAATATCCTTTCTGAGTTCATCCACACTCAGATTCTGTCTTACTTGCTGCAACTTCATGAGATGCAGTGAGTCCAAGTGAGCTGTAAGGATAGCCTTTGTACCAGCATGAGAAGTTTTATGAATGGCCTGTTTGATAGTACTGATTTGTTTGACTAAGGAGACATTGAATTGCCCTGTTGTAGACTCCTTTGTGAAGGCCCATTCAGGTATATTTGGAATAGAACTAGGGCCTTCATCTCCCCCTAAGTTCATGCTTCCATCAGAAGAAACAAAGTCATCATCATCAGAATTTACTCCAAATTCTTCAAATGACTCACCAGCTGTTGAAGGCATCTTGTTAATAGCAGTTTTGTCCCTTTGAAGAGATGCTGTTGTATGTACTAGATGTAGTGTCTTTTCTGCCTCCACATTGCCCTGTGCAGCCAATACTTGATAGGCTGAAACAGGATGAGTAAAAGTGTCAGCATCCAAGGAAATGTTATCAATTACAGCTTTGTAATATTGCTGAAATTGTCTTTCCTTTTCAGCATCATTCACAATCATTGACTCACTAGCAATGGCTGGATCCATCCTCATATCTGCTGTACCTGCCTTTCTCTCATTTTCTCTATGTTCGTGCATCAGGGGCTCCCCCTGGCTCACACAACTCACTCCCTCACCTTCACCTACTAAGGTGGTACTCCTCTCACTTACTTTTGCCATGCTAGAAGAAATAGCATGCATATTTGAGCTCTCAATCTCTCCTTTTGCCTGGGAGCAACCCAGCCTCTCACTCAAATTGTCACTCCCTTCCCTCATTCCTAGAAGTGATTGTACAGTAATCAAGTCTTCTACACTTGGAATTGTTTCAGTTGTGTGTGTAGAGATTATCAACGGATGAGGAATAGCCGTTGAAGGTGAAACAGATGGTATCAACGGATAACTGCTGTTAAGCTTATCCGTTGAAGAACAACCACTTGTCAACGGATGAGTGATATCCGTTGAAGAAGGAAAAGAAGTAGAACTTGAAAGTGATATAACTGTTGAATCTGTGTAGATTGATATTAGTTTTGGTGACACAGATCCTTCAATTACATCTGAAAGAATTTGCGGGTGATCCAACAAATCATCTAAAAGATGATGATCACCTGTATTTGAGTGGGGCTCCTCCCTGAGTTGTAAAGAGGGAGAATCAGGAATTGATGGGAATAACATATCCACATCTAGAGATGGTGAAGAAGTGTGTGGTGATTGATGTGTGTTAATTGTGAGAGAATGGGGCTGTGACTCCACATTTGTTGGAGCCACATCAAACTGAGTTTGAGAAGGCATAGATACAGATGGATGTATCTGTGCAGTGTGTGCACCCTGTGTAGAAGATTGGGTTCTAGCTCTCTTTCTTCTTATAAAGGCTTTTGTTGGTGAGTGTTTGGCTTTAGTGTCCCTCCCTCGTTTGTGTGTTCCTGGTTGGGAACTATTTTCAATAGTCACATCCTTTTGGGAGGATGCAGCTAGGGATATGCTAGTAACCTTTTCAACCACCACAGCTTTTTGAGAAACTGTGGCTTGGCTAGCTTGGGAAGCACTTTTCTCTCCTTCCTTATCCTGGGGGTTTCTTTGATGTTCACCCCTCCCCTCACCACTCACACCCTGTTCACTCCCCTCAGGGTTAATGATAGGTGTTAGAGGTGGTTTTCTTTATCTTTAATTTTGAAAGTTTAGTTTTGGTGACCTTGGTAGGAATCTGTTGGGGCATTGTCACAGATTCCATGGCCACACTAGAAGATAAAGAAATAGAGGGGTTGGAAGAAGTAGGAGTTGTAGAAGCAATTACCTCACCTACCTGAGGTGCATTCATGATTGGTAAATATACCAATGGCACACTGCTGTTGAGATCCCTTCTCAATAAATCTGCAAGAACTCTTTTCTCTTGTGCCCAACACTTGAGTTTATTATTCTCATTCGTAATGACCAAACCTTCAGCAACATGGTTAGCCAATAACATAAAGAATCTAGCATAATAGATGTTATTAGGTCTATTAGCTTTGTTACCTAATCTAGTATCCAATTCTAGCATAACATAGTTGCTAAAATTAAAATACCTATCAGAAACAAGCATATAGAGCATATTAACAAGAGATGAAGTTATGGCATCAAAATTGCTAATTTTCCCAGAGAAAACCTTGATAAAGGCATCCCCAAGAAAACTCCATTCTTTCCTAAGGCCTTTTCTTTTAATACTCCCTAAACTAGCAGAGTTAAGAGAATAACCTATGGAATCTAACATGCTGGATACATCATTATCAGTGTGTGGTGTCATTGCATTGTTCTCAGGTAATTTAAAACATGCTAGTAAGTCATCACAGTTAACACAGTGATTTTTACCTTTGAGAGTGAAGGAGATAGTCATATCTATGGAGTTGAACTCAGCAGTTGTCCAAATCTCCTCAACTACTTCACAGTAAATCGTTGGGGCTTCCAGCATTGCATAGCTAAGTTTACAGTTTTTGATGAAGTCCATCATTTTGTGATAATCTGAGTGGGCTTCATTCTTTTCTACCAAAGCTATGAAATTGTTCTTCTCATAGATGAACCCAGATTGAGACATAATCTTTACTACTGGTGTCATTGTTGTGAGTAGAAATTGCAGAGAATAACTTGAAGGTTTTGCAGAGAGAAAATCGTAAAAGCTTTGAAATTTTAAGAAAGCGTAAAGTAAAAATGAAAAATCAGAAGGGCTTATATACTTTCTCAAATTAAAAAAAAACATAAATAAGAGATTAAACAATAATAAATATGTGTAAGTGAATTTCAGCCGTTTAAGAATAAACTGTAAGTATTCTAAAAACTACCTTTAAAACAAATACATACAGCTGTATGTATGAGTATCAACGGTTAAGACAATAGAATCAACGGCTGTGAAACACTTGAATCGACTGATGTGATATTTCAACGGATAAGGTAAACTGTCATCCGTTGAAAAGCACTTCAGTTTTATCCGTTGATGGATAAAAATTCCAGAAATGTATATGACTTTCAACGGATAATGAACATCCGTTGATAGAACAATTTTGACTTTCAACGGATAGGGAATATCCGTTGATGGAATAATCTATGTTAAAAATCAAATTTGTTCTTGCAACTAATACATTTCAGGCTTCATTTCAAATTGCAATAAGGACATGAATTTTAAGAGTAATTAAGCATACCTAGCTCACTTACCAATCTTGTGAATGTTGATTCATCAAGTGGCTTGGTAAATATGTCTGCAATTTGTTGTTCACTTGGAACAAAATGAAGTTCCACTGTACCTTTCATCACATGTTCCCTAATGAAGTGGTACTTGATATCAATGTGCTTGGTCCTTGAGTGCTGCACAGGATTCTCTGTTATGGCTATGGCACTTGTGTTGTCACAAAAAATAGGAATTCTATCAACATGTAGTCCATAATCAAGGAGTTGATTCCTCATCCATAACACTTGAGAGCAGCAACTTCCAGCAGCAATGTATTCAGCCTCAGCTGTAGAAGTAGAGACTGAATTTTGCTTTTTGCTAAACCACGATACAAGCTTGTTTCCTAGGAATTGGTAGGAGCCTGTTGTACTTTTCCTGTCTATTTTGCAACCTGCATAGTCTGCATCTGAGTAGCCAATTAGATCAAAACCAGACTTTCTAGGGTACCAAATTCCTAGATTTGGAGTCCCCTTGAGATATCTGAAAATTCTTTTAATAGCTACTAAGTGAGATTCTTTAGGGTCAGCTTGAAATCTAGCACAGAGACATGTAGAAAACATTATATCTGGTCTACTGGCAGTTAAATATAAAAGTGAACCAACCATGCCTCTATAACTTGTAATGTCCACAGACCTTTCAGTCTTATTTAATTCAAGTTTGGTGGCAGTGGCCATGGGAGTTTTTGCAGATGAACATTCTATTAAGTCAAACTTCTTTAAAAGATCATAAATATATTTAGTTTGACTAATGAAAATTCCATCACTAACTTGTTTAACTTGTAAACCAAGAAAATAGGTTAGTTCTCCCATCAGGCTCATTTCATAATTACTTTGCATTAGCTTAGCAAACTTTTTACAAAGCTTATCATCTGTAGATCCAAATATTATGTCATCTACATAAATTTGAACAAGTATACTAGAGCCATTAACATTCCTAAAGAAGAGAGTTTTATCAACAGTACCTCTAGTGAAGTGATTCTCCAAAAGGAATTTTGATAAGGTTTCATACCATGATCTAGGTGCTTGCTTCAGTCCATAGAGTGCTTTCAACAGATAATACACATAGTCTGGAAAATTTGGATCTTCAAACCCTGGAGGTTGACTTACATAAACTTCTTCCTCCAATTTCCCATTTAGAAATGCACTCTTGACATCCATTTGATAGACTTTGAAATTGGCATGGGCTGCATAGGCTAGAAAAATTCTGATGGCTTCAAGTCTTGCAACAGGAGCATATGTCTCATCAAAATCTATTCCCTCTTGTTGAGAATAGCCTTTAGCAACCAATCTGGCTTTATTCCTTATGACAATGCCATTTTCATCCATCTTGTTTCTGAATACCCATTTTGTGTCAATAGGACTCTTGTTCTTTGGTTTGGGTACCAGCTTCCAAACTTTGTTTCTCTCAAATTGGTTCAGCTCTTCCTGCATAGCTAATATCCAATCTGGATCCAATAAAGCTTCTTCCACTTTCTTAGGTTCCTCCTGAGATAGAAAACTACTATACAGACATTCATCTTGAGTAGCTTTTCTTGTTTGCACTTTAGATGATGCATCACCAATGATCAGTTCAAAGGGATGATTCTTGGTCCATTTCCTTTGAGGTGGAAGATATACTCTAGATGAGGTGGCCTCAGTATTGTCATGATGTGAGACAGAGTGTTGATTAGTTGAAACTCCCCCTGAGTTGTTGGTCCTTTGCAGGGAACTTGGAGTTTTATCAACTGATGATGTAAATCGATTATCCGTTGATGAACTATGATCAACGGATGCTTCATTTTGTACTTCAACGGATGATGCACTATGTCTTTCAACGGATACTGCATTGCCTCTATCAACGGATGCAGAATTTTGTGCATTATCCAAGGGCATGTTTTGAATCCCTTTTGAAGTGTCATCTCCATCAGTCTCCTCTTCACTATCATCACAATATATCTCAATGTTGTCAAATTTGAGTCTCTCATGGTGTCCCTCATCTGTTAGTCCATCAATCTTTTTATCATCAAACACAACATGCACAGATTCCATAACAATGTTGGTTCTTAGATTGTAGACCCTATAAGATTTTCCAGCTGAGTAACCAACAAATATCCCTTCATCAGCCTTTGCATCAAACTTCCCTTTATGGTCAGATTGATTTCTCAGTATAAAGCATTTACATTCAAAGACATGAAGAAAGTTTAGAGTTGGTTTTCTTCTCTTGAACAACTGATAAGGAGTCATGCCTTTAGCTTGATTGATCAAAGAAATATTCTGAGTGTAGCAGGCACAATTAACAGCTTCAGCCCAGAAATATGTTGGTAACTTTGATTCTTCAAGCATTGTTCTAGCAACCTCAATTAAAGATCTGTTCTTTCTTTCAACTACCCCATTTTGCCGAGGTGTTCTTGGAGCTGAGAACTCATGCATGATTCCATTTTCTTCACAGAACAGCCTCATTGTCAAATTCTTGAACTCAGTTCCATTGTCACTCCTGATATTCCTAACCTTCAAGTCAGGATGATTATTGACTTGCCTGATGTGATTGATAATGATTTCACTTGCTTCATCCTTTGATCCAAGAAAATAGACCCATGAAAACTTTGAGAAATCATCTACAATCACTAAGCAATATCTTTTTCTTGCAATTGACAATACATTGACTGGTCCAAACAAATCCATATGTAGCAGCTGTAATGGTTCATCAATTGTTGTTTCAAGCTTCTTTTTGAATGATGCTTTCCTTTGTTTTCCTTTCTGACAAGCATCACACAAACCATCCCTTGAGAATTCAACAAGAGGAATTCCTCTAACTAAGTCCTTTTTGACTAGATCATTCATTGTCTTGAAATTCAAATGGGATAGCTTCTTGTGCCATAGCCAACTTTCAACTGGACTTGCTTTGCTGAAGAGACAAGTAATAGATTCTGCATCAGTAGAGTTGAAGTCAGCTAAGTACACATTTCCTTTTCTAACTCCAGTTAGAACCACTTTGTTGTCTTTCTTACTGGTGACAACACAGGCTTCAGAATTGAAGGAAACTGTATTCCCTCTATCACATAGTTGACTGATGCTCAGTAAGTTGTGCTTGAGACCATCAACTAATGCAACTTCATCAATGATGACATTCCTTGTTGAAATCAAGCCATATCCCATAGTAAACCCTTTGCTGTCATCTCCAAAGGTTATGCTAGGGCCAGCTCTCTCCTTAAACCCTGTGAGCAGGGAGAAATCTCCTGTCATGTGTCTTGAATAGCCACTGTCCAAGTACCATAAATTTCTTCTGTTTCCCTGCACACCATAAAATCAATCAAGTTGATTTTGGTACCCAAGTTTCCTTGGGTCCATTCATGTTAGCCTTTCTCCTAGACTTCATTCCTCCTGCATCTTTAGACTTAGGTAACTTTGAGTCAACCTTGATCTTAGATGTAGTTGGTTGAGGTGTAGGGTTAGTCACAGAATTATTTAGCACATTTGGAATTTGATAAGGCATGGATTGTGCAAACATGTTATTCCACATAGGCATATTGTATGGCATTTGAGGCATACTAAATGCAGCAAGATAAGGATTGTTAAAATATGGCATGTTTGCAAAATGTGCATAAGGATTCTGTTGAGACATAACAGGCATAGCATGCAGAGGTGATGCAGACATATTAGGCATGGAATAGGGTACATGTATGGGAGTTTTCTTAATAGATTTGCAATTAGCAGATAGATGATTAACACTATTACAATGCACACAGCTTTTTCTAGGAGCATACTTATCAGGTGTGTAATTGTTATGTTTGTTAACCCCTACCTTCCCATTTCTATTAGATTTCCTTTTAGTTTCCTTTTTATCCTCAACCACTTTGAGCCTATTCTTTAACTGTTCTAAGGTCATGTGTCCTATATTCACCTTACTGAAATCTTTGGATGTGCTTGCTTCTTCTTTGACAAAGTTCTTGGAAGTTGAACCAAACTTTTTGTTGAGTTTCTTTAGATTTTCACTTTTAGAAACATCTGCCTGTTTTAATTGAGGAACCTTCAACGGATGCTCCTTTTCTTCCTTCAACGGATAATTTTCATCATCCGTTGATTCCACATCCGTTGACAGCCCATCAATTAATTCCATTTTCTTTTTGTTTTTATCCCAGGCAGTCTCACAAAATGATTCAATTCCTTGGACCTTGACAATTTGAGCACTAATATCCCTAGATGTCTTTCAGGCTTTAATCACCTCTTGCTCTCTCTCTAATTGATTAGAAAGTATTTCTACTTTCTTAACAGATTCAGCTAGTTCATTTTCAACAGATATACAATGTAGCTTAGTTTTCTCTAGGTCAATCAACTTATCTTCTAACACAGCATTTCTATTACTTAAAAACAGATTGTTCTCTTTAATCCTACTATTTTCTTTAGCAAGAGATTTAAGAGACACACGCAAGCGATACAATTCAGTAGACATATCATTAAAAGCATCATTGCACTCTTCTTTAGTAAGCTGTGTTAAATCAGTAGTGATTACCTGGTTGCTTGATGAACTAACTTCATTTTCCTCAGAATCAGCCATGAGAGCCAAGTTGATATATTCCACATCTTCATCCTCTTCTTCTCCATCAGCTGCCCAGTCTTTTTCTTGAGTAATGAAAGCCTTCTCCTTTTGCTTGAGCAGATCAAAATATTTCTTTTTGTAATCTACTTGGTCAAATTTCTTCTTTTTAGTAGTTGGCTTTCTGCACTCACTTGCAAAGTGTCCACTTATACCACAATTGAAACACTTGAGCTTGGATTTGTCCACCATGTTCTTATGAGGTTTAGTGGCTCTAGTGTTTTTCTTAAATTTCATCTTTGCAAATCTTCTGGACAGAAATGCAAGATGCTCATCAGTACCATCAGAGTCATCTTGGCTGGAGTTGTCTTCATTCTCAGCAACTTGCTCCTTCCCCTTGCTTGATTCTGATTTGCTTGTGCCATCTTTGGAGTTTAATGTTGATCTCACAGTTTCTTGTCTGCATTCTTTCTCATTTTCAGCTACCAAGGCAACTGAACCTCCTTTCTTTCTTCCCTTCTCCAATACCTCATCCTGTTCCAGCTCTAGTTCATAAGTCTTCAAGATTCCATATAATCTTTCAAGAGTGAAGTCCTTATAATCTTGAGAGTTTCTCAAGGAGACAGTCATGGGTTTCCATTCCTTTGGCAAGGATCTTAAAAATTTAAGATTTGAATCCTTCACCTGGTACACTCTACCATACAGCTTCAGTCCATTCAACAGCTTTTGGAATCTATTGAATGTGTCATTTAAAGATTCATTTTCTTCAAAATGAAAATACTCATACTGTTGAATGAGAAGCTGCATTTTGTTTTCTTTTACTTGTTCTGTACCTTCACACAGTAGCTGAACTGTGTCCCAAACCTCTTTGGCAGTTGTGCAATTTATCACATTATCAAACATATCCTTGTCAAGAACATTAAACAAAATGTTCATAGCCTTCTTATCCTTATGGACTTCTTCTGTGTCTTCCATTGTCCATTCTGCTCTAGGTTTTGAAATGGATTGACCAACAACAATTGTGGCTGTAGCAACTGTGGCTACTTTGTGGGGAATGTGAGGACCATTCTCAATGCAGTTTACATAACCTTCATCTTGGGAGAGTAGATGAAGGTGCATTTTCACCTTCCAATGGTGATAACTGTCTTTGTCAAGAACTGGGATTTTTACTCCAATATCCTTCTTACTCATCTTTGTTAGTTTCCAAGAACTTTAAACTCTTTGTATGTCAAGAGCCTGCTCTGATACCAATTGTTATTCCTAGTGAACTAACAATGAGATTTACAGAAGGGGGGTTGAATGTAAATCTCAAAACTTTTTCAAGTTTTGAGCAGTTTCAAAGGCTGTGTGTTTAAGATAAACAAGTGTGTGAATTGCTTTAAGCTAATACAGATAGATATATATTCAAGCACAAAAGTACAGAACACAACATACCTTAAAAACTTTTCTGGTGGATTTGTTGTTCCACCAGAGATGGTATTTCAGAAAATCTGTGATTCAAGAAGTTGATCACAGCTGCATCCTAGTACAAACTAGATAATTTTTCTCAAGATTTTTGTAAACAGCTCTGGAAAAATTTTATTCTAATTACTAGCTGCTACTTGGTTTATATAACACCAAGTTTACAAGTGAAGACAAAGATAAAAAGTACAATAATAAAATAAGTTCTCCACTTGTTTCTTCTCCATTTTACTCCAGTGCATTGTTGACTATTGCCTCTTTATACTAGAGTAGAACGGCTGCTTTTTCTGATGTTCCTGAAATAGGCTACCACATCTCAGTTGTCTCTGTCAACCCATGTGCCTCTGTTTGTAGGTACAACTACCACTTGTCAACTGCTATTTAACAGAACATCTGTTGAAGCCTTCATCCGTTGATGGCTTTATCCGTTGATGTGTTAGCAGTTGAAGCTCTATCCGTTGATGCACTCATCCGTTGAAGGATGTTATCCGTTGAAGCTTTAGAGACATCCGTTGAAGCTTTGTTTCTCATCCATTGAAGGTCTTTAAGTTATCCGTTGACACCATTTCATTTATACAAAATTAAGACATGAAATATTTACAATTGGCCTTCCTATCTGCATATCCTTTAGTAGTCAACATGACTTATAATTTCCCTCAACATTTAAGAATTATATCTCAAATTCAGAGACTGAAATGTGCTACAACACTAGACTTATTTCTAAGTAAAGCTACACCATCAACGGATAGCCAAAGTGGTCTTATCCGTTGAGGCTACAAACACTAGATTTCTACTTAAGTGTTTTGTTAAACATATCATCAAACTAATGCACATATATTCCTAACAATAATGATTCATAAAATAAACGTCCTTTTGATACAAAAGAATTTAGGTCTCGAAAATATTTTTAATAGAAGAGAAATATTTTTCTGAGTCTAGAGGCGTTTGTTTCGTATTAAACGGACGAACGGTCTATTTAATACCAATTTCTAAACATTTTTCGGAAATAAACTAGGTCTCCAAATCATTTTATAATTAAATAATACGGTTCGAACACCCGAAACTGACTTTAATATGATTTTATAATAATTATCGAGTCTTGAAAATAATTTAAAATAATACTTTAAACCTCGAAACTATTTTTCGGAATTTTTAAATCAAAAATAAATAATTAAATCTAATTAAATAATCAATTAAAATTAATTAATAAATAATTACATTAATTAATCAATTAATAATTAAATTAATTGACTAATCAAATAATTAATTATCAACTAAAATTAATTAATTAAATAATTTAGATTTATTTTTGAATTAAAAATAATTTTCAGAATAATAAATGAATAATTTTTTGGAATTTAAAATAATTAAAAATAATTTTTGAAATTAATTATAAAAAGAAAATACAAATTTTGAAATTAATAAAACAGGAATACGATTTTTGAACATTTTAAAACATAAATCTGATTTTTATGAATTTTTAAAACCCCATGGACTGTGTTTGTAAAAATGGGTAAAGAACGATGGCTAAAATGCATTTCGTGCTTCCTCGCCTTTCTTCTCCGGTTGCTGGCCGCCATTAACGGCGGCCACCAAGCTTTCCGGCGAGCTTGAAAGCTGCCAAGAACTTGACCAAAACATCGACGAATGCTCTGTGAGATGCCAGGAATAAATCTGCAGAATCATTTTCCCCAAACACTCGATCATTTAACCGGAATATTTGATCGAAGTTTCGCAGCCGGCGAACCTCGATTTTTCGATCTCTGTCTTCCCGTAATCGTTTGGTGATTTCAAATATACCATTCGATTGGTTTTTAAACTATCTACAATCTTGTGCAATCAATTTTATCTAATAACCCTTGAATTAAAAACGCCCAAAAATCAATTAAGAACATTCATACTATATAAACCCTAATTTTTGAATTCGAGAATCAAACTCAATTTTCTATATGTTATTGAACTCCAAATCAGTCATATAATATACCAAAATGATCTGGACAAAGTTATCTACAAGATATAATCATCAAATCATACAAACAACATCAAGAACAAAAATTCCTATTTTAATCCATAATTAGTTCGAATTAAAATAAATAAAGAAGAAAATCACCTTGATTTCTGCACTAAAATAGTTGATTGATTCAGAAAGAACTTTTCGAGAGCTTCGCTTTGATATATGTTTCGCCTGAATCGGAGTTCGATAATGCCTTCGTTCGAGGGTTTGATTATGAAGAACGCAACGTTTTTAGGGTTTTTTCTCTGTAAATTCTATATTTTTACTTATTGATTATGATTATACGAATAAAACGAAATAAGAAAAAGGCTATTTATATTTATGGAATATTGGTTCATTTTGGATCGTATTGGATCGATAAATTAGTTACTTAACCGCTAAGTAACTGCAAAAACGATCCGATTTGATACCCGTATGGATAATTATCCAAACCGGGCTTCTTATAAAACACTTTATATGAAAATAATGTAATATCATCCCGTCTTTCGAGAATACGGGTTTTGTTGATTTATCGAAATGATTATCGTATCGAAAATTTTGCGTCGGGCCGCGCACGGATCAAACCGTAATCCGAATCGAAAAAGTCAAAACACGGAAAATGTCCAGAATTATCAGATTAGGTTAGGAAGGATTTTTCGAAAGAGTTTCGGGTTGTAAAAACATAAAAACGGTTGAAGTTGGACGATTCTCGACTTTATAAAATAGTTTCGTAATTATTCAGAAAATAATTCATAAATTCATAAATCATTATAAAATCATATAACACTCCAAAAATTACCAGAAAAATGCCTTAATTATCTATATTTTATTCGGGACATATTAAAATTAACATACTCACATTTTAATATATACAAACATCCAAATATTATTATCAATCATCAGATAATTCACCAAAAATTCACATAATAATCATTTATTG
The DNA here is from genome assembly GCF_009905375.1 of Apium graveolens. Lineage (NCBI taxonomy): Eukaryota > Viridiplantae > Streptophyta > Magnoliopsida > Apiales > Apiaceae > Apium > Apium graveolens. Next base: position 124,109 of record NW_027417368.1, read on the forward strand.
ATAAAAAAATTAGATGCTATGTCCCGGATGTTACATCCTTCCCCCCTTAAAAGGATTCTGTCATCAGAATCACACTAAGGAATAAATACTGATACTTTTCAAGCATCTCACTTTCATTCTCTCAGGTGAATCTTTCAACCTTACAACTTTTCATAACTTTAACATACAATATCAATTATTTCTCAACAGCCTATCACTAACATCATATTCTATTTGTTGCTCGTATAACTCAACTCAAATCTCCATCTTCTATATATAATGGAGCTAAATTACTTTTTCTGAATATATACGCATAAATACCTTATGAACCTGCTATACAGGTGGTTGTGAAGTCAACTCACTTTCACTTATCCTGCCTATTTTTACTGTCTCAAAAGGACCAACATAACACATATAAATTTTCTTTTCTTTCTAATTCTAGTAATTCGTGCTCATAACTTTTTCCAATAGTTAACTGTAACATCCCCATATGTTTCTTTGTTCAATTACCCTAGTTTGTAATTGCTTCCAATCGTATTCGAGACTATTTAATCTTTCTCTTAATCTTCTTGTCCATCTGCGAATGATATACTGAAACCATGGCGTATTCGATTTCTAACGTTCTCAAAATTACTTCAGAATTAAGAATCAACGAGAAAATCTTGACTGGATATGATTGACGCACAAACGTATTATCATACCTTAATTTCCTTGAATCACAATCGAGTATATTTGTCGAGCGACAAGCTTTCACTATTTAGAAGAAAATATTCTAACCTGAAGATATTACCCGCATATTCTAACCCATATTATCATTTATTTTGGTTCCAAGGAGTTCTCATACAAAACTAACTGCAATGCTCTCCCTTGATGTCTAGTCACATATAACGTCTATTCTTTTCTTTATGTCATATTATCAGAAAGTCTTCTTTGACATCTATGTCTTACCTCATATTCTTGAAATAACTTGACTCCCTTGAGTTAATAATGTTTAGCCAAATTCCACTCTTTTAATTCTGCCGTACTTAATGCTCGTTCATCTAGGAGTGGTATATACTATTCTGGTTCGACATAATTCACCGTATTCTAAGTATTTCTGTCAAATCTCCAATCAAATAGTATTGATCATTCACAATCAATTCCTGGATCTGATGACGTACCACCATTTCTTCAAGCAGCAATTAACCCACTTATTAGACAAGATGTTCATTAATAAAAGAGAATGACTAGATTTGGGATAACCTATCAATAATGATTCAATTGACGTTTTCTTCCATTTCTCTTCATGTCTGGTCACTAAATATTTTTTTAGCCCTCGGTACTTAATTGTATTCCTGGGATGCATTCCCTATCTTAATTTACAAATGTTTCATCAAATTCTTCACTTTGCTTCTATCCAAAAATATTAGATTAAGTAATAATATCGATCAATTCCAATCCATACTTGAATCTAATAACGTACCGCAATCTCCGTGTAGCAATATCAAGTTATTCTTTAGGTAAAGTATTTGTTAACGAAAGAATGATTGGTTTTAGTTAACATATCCTCAATAATTTAAATAACGCTTGCTTCATCTCTGGTTTTCAAGTGATTCTCTATATCGTTCCTTAACGAGCTATACTCATTTTTTAAAAGGTTACGGTAATAGGTTCACCTTCTGATGTTGGCTTTGATTTTTCAATAAATATGACATTTACTTACATGTCCTTCTATATCCATTCTTATGCCATGTCAATCCATACCTTCGTTTAAATTTCCATATTTAATCGCAGACTTCAAATGAATTTCCTATCTCCAAATATAGGTGTCTCACTCCATGCCTTACATTAGCTCTGGCATCCTGACGTTCATAACTTTTTTTATATCCTGGACAATCTTATAAAATTTCTTTATCATCCTTTTGATGTCACTTTCCTTTCTATCCAAGTTCTCCATTCTTATGACTCATTGTCTCTTCTTAACATAAGCGATTACTTCTTTCTAATTGTACTGATTTGGATTATCATTAGGTAAACCATTCTGTGATTAACACTGGAATGAAAACTTTCTATAATTATTTGAATTCTTATCGACCGATCTATCAAAACCCATTGACAACTACTTCCTTAGCCTTACTCACATAATTGCTAATCGCACAACTTTCATTTTTAATCAACTTCAACTATCCTCTGTCACATCTTTGGCTTCTTCGCATTAAAGATATGTTTCAAATTATTGAGGTCTATGTCCGTTATATGTCGTCTTTCCTGCATAATCAAGACATCTCCTTCTTTAGTTCACATGCCAACATTGTCAACTTATATCATACATCAAATACTTGTATTTGCGAGTTCTCCGGTACTTTGGAATAATTCTTATTACATTGTCATTCTATATTGATATACTTCCAAATCCTTTAATAAAACTTTATTGCAGATGATAAAATTTCTGTAATCGTCTAACAACATCATATTGGCGTATTTTCCAAATTATTCTTTATTCAACCTCTCTTCTTCATTCTCTTCCTTCCTTCTCTTGGTTCTTATCTTGATCCTTGAGTTCTTGAAAACATTCTTCTCACTCGCATGTGCAAATAACATTTTAATTCTCTTATCTATTACAAAGGCATATTTATCCAATTAAAGCCTCGCACACTTTCAGTAACATTGCGCTAATTCCGCTAAACTTCTGAATTCTACCGGTGTCCTTACTTCCTCCAAATTTCTCATTGCTTTGACTTTGGATCAGAAAATCACATCAAAATTTGACTTAATCTAATTGGAATCGATTTCCATCTAACTGGCCATAAGTTGGTAAAATTAACCAATTAACTCTTTTAATTGATCAATCGAACCAAGGTGATGACTAGCTAAATGAAATCAGAGACCAGTTATATAAAGTCAGTTTGGCTACAACCATTTCTTTCAAGAACCGAGATCGCAATCATTTGGAGTATCAACAGGAATATTAATAACATACGGAAGTATACTTTTGCCTTTAAAAGTAGGGTATTTCTAAAAATTTGGGAAGCATCTCCTCTATATTATGGACTACCAGTTGGACTCAAGCCAACACCAACAATCAACCAAACAACCAACCATATCAATCCACCACCATGAACTCATCATTTCACCATACTTCGGAACATATCATACTGATATTTACATATACTACTAACTAATATAACATACATCTTTTTATCCAACTAGGGACATCTCCAAACCTTTCATTTATTCCTTCAAAATATCTCGGAACTCCACTAATGAATATCAAATTATTATGCTGTTTCTCAAGAACTTTATTCCAAGCTTCTTCTAGCTCATCATTAAGCTCTCTAATTAACAATTCATATCACTTATATCTGTTCATAAATCCGTTTGAAAGAAATCTTTTAATCTTATTTTCCACGGCTCATACATGTATATGGATGCTTTTAAGAACTTATACTGCATCTTTCAACTGATCAACAAATCATCTGCCCTTAAGACTATATGATTCTTCTTATTAATTTAACTTGTCTAACTTCGGATTGCCAACACATGGTCTCAACTAATATTATCATAATATGTGAGAATTCATTTAGTTACAAAGCGTTACTTCTTAAGAAATTTCACAATTGCATCCCCATTTCTTCATTTCCACCTATGTCTTTCTATACGGAACCTTTGTCGCTGGCTCATCTATGAGCGTCAAATTTACCATAACTCACATACTTGAGTTGAACATCTTAACAATTCCTTGAAGTGCATGCTCAAAATTTATTTGTAACTAGAATTTCTTCGATCTTGAATCTTCAGGACAAGTATCTCCCACATGATTGGAGTGTGCTTCATCTTCTTACGTATTAATCGCTTGTCTGGGTCATTATTGAGAATTCCTTCATCTACTTCTGTTGTCTCGTCAATCATTCGCCTCGTCTGATGTACGCAACTTTACTTTCTTATTTTTCTATTTAATTTATCTCATATGGTTCGCTGATTACTTCAATTCACGCCAAAATCTCAGACTTGAAACGTATCATGTATATAGATTCCGCTTCTGATTTGATGTCGTCATGAAAACCGTATTATTGACATAATGATTCACATATGTCCACCATTTATTGGCTTGCAATCATCTTTATACTCAACAAGTAATTTCATCTGCTACACAAGGTTATTTTCTTCTTTTAGAACGCTGAAAGAGTAGATTTTATACAAGAAGAGAATTTGTGTATATGATTCTGATCGAAAACCTTTTTTGTAAAGAATAAGAGTACAAGGAAACAATCGGAAGGATCCATAAATCCATAAGTCATAATTAAAGAGGAAAGAATGAATGATGGTTTATATATGAATGAGACAACCATATTTGTACTCAAGATGACCAGTCTTTCATACTATATGACATACATCACAAGATTAGGTGGAGTCCCATCAGACTCTTCGTCATTTCGATAAAGCGTCACATCATAATACTGCCTGCCTCGTTAAAAAAAAAATTCCGAGAAGAGAAATAAATTGAAAAGGAATACGATAAATTTTCTTTCCTTCTTGTCTCATATATTTATTACCAAAAGAAGCTCACACGTATTCAAAAATCAAGAAGAGTGTACGCAATCGTGGAAAAGAATGACACTGTTGGTCGTCATCTACGTTGCGCTTATGCATACTTTCAGGGCTCGTTCGAGTAACATATTCCAGATCCCCGTCAGATGATAGATTCGGAAAATCTTCTGGAAATACCTTTAACGTTTTAACAATTTGAGTGTAATTATCTTCTCGTTGGATTTGACGTCATCACTTCTTACTTCATCCCTGTCATGTAAGTTTGGTATTTTTAGCGTCATGCTTCCGTGTTTGATACTTTAGTAATTCGACCATAATCGCGTTATTACGGAATTTATAATCATAATTTCTAATTTCTTCTATGCCGCGTAGCATAAGCATTAATCCTGCAATGTCTCGACTCCGTCGATAGAAATATTTTCCTTCTTCAATCGTCTGGAAGATTCCTCCATTGTCTTCATCATCCTCGAGCTTCTTTTTGGGTCAGAGAACCCATTTTAAAATTTAATAATTTCATAAATTGGATAAATAACGTTCCCGCACGTTGATTCAATTGTTGATACTATTAAATAAGGTTTACATTCTTCTTTCGAGAAAATTTTAAACTTCTATGTACTAACGGCTCTACTTGGCCCTCCGAACTAACAATATTGAGTTCAATCAAGTATTCTTCTGGGTAATCTAATACTTCTAACAACAAGAACTCAAGTAGTAATTTGACAACCAAAATTTTAAAACTGATTTTGTGTAAAGATCTTTTAGAAATTCTGTTAAGAAAATCTTTTTCGAAACTTGTTTTTAGAATTTTAAAAATCATACATCTGGTCATCCTTACTATACGAGTTGGTTGTTGTTCTCTTCAACCACAACAAGGTATCTAATTGAAGAAAAAACCACCTAAGGGTCCATCCACTTTAGTATATCTTCTACCCCTTATTGGGTTCATTTCTCCTTCATTAGTCGACAGAAATTTCATTTATCGTTGCATATTATTTTATTCGTAACTCTAACTCCAGTGCTGACATTTGGTACTATCTTTGATATTTTCATCGTCGTCCTTGATGTCACATTTACAACCAGTTAATGCAACTCAACATTCTATACGTAAATAAAAGTGTATCTTCTTGTTAATCTTCAATATAACTAATAAGGTAGATATCATTCCTTGCACGGCGCCCGAAAAATGATAAGAAGCTTTTTGCCACAGTGGTGCCTTCAAACTCGCGACGTTGGCTCTTCATCAGCTTCAATCAACTTGTTACCTCCAGTCTGAAGCTTGTCCTACTACATAATTCTAAGTTGGATCATCTTGAAACTCATCTATCTTTTCTTATACGAAATTCTCACGCGAATCAATCTCTTCTTTCTTTAAAACCACATAAAAGCAGGGTAATTTACCCATTCTCCATCAAGCTATCGACTCTTCGCATCATAGGATCTGAGAACTCAATATATCTATATCGTCAATATATTCTCCTTCCACTTATCTTAACAATATCCTATCTTACTAATCCATATCAGATCTGCTAATCTTAATTCACACTCAACTTGAACTCAAAATGAGTATACTTATGGTTTTCCTTATCTTATATGACCTGTCAATCCTATCTTACTTCCATATATTCTTATTTCAGGGACCAATAACCTGTGGCTCTGATGCTAACTGTAACATCCCCAGATCTGGGGTCAAGATTGGGTGTCACTAAATAACTTTAAATAATATAAACCTGTATATTAAAATAAATATACAGATAACCCCTCATTATTCCGGATCGCTTACAGGTTATTGTATGAAACAAGAATCTAACCTTCTAAAATTACAATAACTAAATACAATTTCCTTACCTCTTTACTAACTTCCTCGTATTATTCACTCTGACACCTCCAAATTCCTTCAGCTGGAATCTCTCCACTTTTGCTGTCTATTAAAAGTTATTCACTCTTGTCCACATTTGATACTGAAAGAAATAAGAACTCACAAAGAAAGAGTGAGCCAAAAATGCCCAGCAAGTATCATAAATGGTTTCCAGGTATCAGATCAAAGAAACTTTTGGAAACGATTTTTGAATGATTTCAAAACATCTTTAGTTATTTAAAACAGTTGAGCGAATAAAACATCGGCCCTCATTGGCCTTTAATCATAAATCACATTTCTCTGTAAAAGAACAGTGAACGTTTCAATGATTCATCTCTTTGAATCAAATCTTTGTTTGATTTTATAATCATAAACTATTCATGAGGGAATGTCGTTAATGGCGATCAACAATAAATTAGACTGGACACTAGAAACCAACATATGCACTATAACCTGTTGATCAGTCAGGATATAGTGCAGATCTATACCCAACTGCACAGACCCACCAACATATGGGGTACCCAGGCAACTATGGCGTAATAATCAAGGGTACAACCATCCACGGCGCATAGGGTCCAGCTCATTCCTGGCCCTCATCATAACCATTCAGTCCGTAGAGTATTTTAATGTCAAATCATTTTGATTTCAAAACACCCCGATTCAGGGTTCGCAAATAACCCGAAAGAATGGGTATTTGCTCAAGAGATCAATCGATAATCAAGGAACAAGATCAAAGAGGTACTTGCATAAATAAAAGTAATTGCAGCGAAATATAAAAACATTTAACTATTCTGAACTTAGAATATGAATGAAGAAATATTTGCAGTATTTTAGAAGAAAGGTTAGGAATACTTGCCTCAATTGATAAACCTCTGATCTTTAACTATATGTCATATCACTCAGTCCTGATGTATCTGTATTTCCGTTGACAGGTCCTTTGACCTTTCTTGTCAATCACCATTTCAGGTTTATCTTTTTCTGAATCCACTCGTTTCATTACTATACATAATCAGGCTTTACTTTTACTATCTCTGCCTGAATTTGAGTGCCTCGAACTATGTGTATCTATCATAAAAGGTACCGTTCAATTAACTAACAATATATAATTGTCTAGTCTATACGTTTATCCTTATCATCTACCCGCTCGATAATAACAGATAAGGACCGTCTTTAATCAGATAAAGTTTAATCGACACGTGGACTCATAGTTCACATAACACATAAACACATAAGGCACATATCACATATTTCATATAACACATAGTCACATAATTCATGTTGCACATAAGTTGAATCGTCAAAAGATAGGTCTCGATACGTTTAGAATTGAAATCGGGTCAAAAAGAGTATTTTATCGATCAAAAACCGATTCTTAATGATTCATAAAACAAACGCCCTTTTGATACAAAAGAATTTAGGTCTCAAAAATATTTTTAATAGAAGAAAAATATTTTTCTGAGTCTAGAGGCGTTCGTTTCGTATTAAACGGACGAACGGTCTATTTAATACGAATTTCTGAACATTTTTCGGAAGTAAACCGGGTCTCCAAATCATTTTATAATTAAATAATAGGGCTCGAACACCCGAATCTGACTTTAAAATAATTTAATAATAATTATCGAGCCTTGAAAATAATTTAAAATAATACTTTAAAGCTCGAAACTATTTTTCTGAATTTTTAAATCAAAAATAAATAATTAAATCTAATTAAATAATCAATTAAAATTAATAACTAATTACATTAATTAATCAATTAATATTTAGATTAATTGACTAATCAAATAATTAATTATCAACTAAAACTAATTAATTAAATAATTTAGATTTATTTTTGAATTAAAAATAATTTTCAGAATAATAAATAATGAATTTTTGGAATTTAAAATAATTAAAAATAATTTCTGAAATTAATTATAAAAAGAAAATACAAATTTTAAAAATAATAAAACAGGAATATGAATTTTGAACATTTTAAAACATAAATCTGATTTTTAAGAATTTTTAAAACCCCAGGGACTGTTCTTTAAAAATGGGGAAAGAACGATGGATAAAATGCAATTCGTCATTGTCTTCCTCATTTGACCGGAATATTTGATCGAAGTTTCACCGCCGGAGATCCTCGATTTTCCGATCTCTGTCTTCCCGTAATCGTTTGGTGATTTCAAATATACGATTCGACTGGTTTTTAAACGATCTACAATTCCGTGCAATCAATTTTATCTAATAACCCTTGAATCAAAAACGCCCAAAAATCAATTAAGGACATTCATTCTATATAAACCCTAATTTTTGAATTCGAGAATCAAACTCAATTTTCTATATGTTATTGAACTCCAAATCAGTCATATAATATATCAAAATGATGAGGACAAAATTATCTACAAGATACAATCGTCAAATCATACAAACAACATCATGAACAAAAATTCCTATTTTAATCCTTAATTAATTCGAATTAAAATAAATAAATAAGAAAATCACCTTGATTTCTGCACTAAAATAGTTGATTGATTTAGAAAGAACTTTTCGAGAGTTTCGATTTGATATATGGCACACCCAAATCGGAGTTCGATAACGCCTTCGTTCGAGGGTTTGATTACGAAGAACACAACGTTTTTAGGGGTTTTCTCTGTAAATTCTATATTTTTTACTGATTGATTATGATTATACGAATAAAACGAAATAAGAAAAAAGCTATTTATATTTATGGAATATTGGTTCGTTTTGGATCGTATTGGATCGATAAATTAGTTACTTAGCTGCTAAGTAACTGCAAAAACGATCTGATTTGATACCCGCATTGGATAATTTTCCAAACCGGGCTTCTTATAAAACACTTTATATGAAAATAATGTAATATTATCCCGTCTTTCGAGAATACGGGTTATGTTGATTTATCGAAATGAATATCGTATCGAAAATTTTGCGCCGGGCCGCGCACGGGTCAAACCGTAATCCGGATTGAAAAAGTCAAAATACGGAAAATGTCCGGAATTATCAGTTTAGGTTAGAAAGAAGTTTTCGAAAGAGTTTCGTGTTGTAAAAACGGTTGAAGTTGGACGATTCCCGGCTTTATAAAATAGTTTCGTAATTATTCAGAAAATAATTAATAAATTCATAAATCATTATAAAATCATATAACACTCCAAAAATTACCATAAAAATACCTTAATTATCTATATTTTATTCCGGACATATTAAAATTAGCATACTCACATTTTATTATATACAAATATCCAAATATTATTATCAATCATCAGATAATTCTCCAAAAATTCACATAATAATCATTTATTGATAAAAATAATTAGACGTTATGTCCCGGATGTTACACCTATTTTGCAAATGAGGGTTTTCAATTAAAAATAATTATTTATAAGATGATTTCATTCAAAATAATTAAATTTAATCTGCTAGTCAAAACCGTTTGCTCAATCCGCTAGTTAAAACAAGTAATTCAACCCATTACAACTAATCACTAATTATTAGTTAGTCAAACCAACTAATTTATTCCGTTACTAAAAGATAACACCTAATCATTAGATAACAGGTAATATCTAGTTGTCAATTCCAGGATTATAAACCAAACACATACAATAGTAAATATTCAAATATACTGTTACAAAAAGATAACAAATCACTAGATAACATGTAATCACTAGTTGTCAAATCCAAGATTATAAACGAAACATATAAAATAATAAATATTAAAATATAATTCAGACGGTTACTAATAGATAACAGCTAATCACTAGTTGAATTAGTAGTCAAATTCAGATTTATAAACGAATAAGTTAATAGAATAAATATTCAGACCCCGTTTTTTTTTCTTTTTCCAGATTTTGGCACAACAACATATAATAATAATTTAAATTCCTATCACACTGGCCTTCTTTTTTCTTAAAAATCCGAATATAAATTCTCATTATACTAAAAAGAAACAAAATCGAATAGTGGGACCTATTTCGCTAATATTTTAAAAAAATGTAGATGAGGGATTTCAATTAAAAATATTTATTTATCATACGATTTCATTCAAAACAATTAAATTTAATATGTTAGTCAAAACCGTTTGATCAATCCGCTAGTTAAAATAACTAATACAACTCGTTACAGCTAATCACTAATTATTAACTAGTCAAAACAGCTAATTTATTCCGTTACCAAAAGATAACAACTAATCACTAGTTGTCAAATTCGGGATTATAAACGAAACGCGTAAAATAATAAATATTGAAATACAATTCAGACGGTTACTATTAGATAACAGCTAATCACTAGCTGGATCAGTAGTCAAATTCAAAATTATAAACGAAAAAAGTAAATAAAATAAATATCCAAATCCCGAATCTTTATTTTTTTTTCTTTTTTCAGATTTTGGCACCAATAATAAATTATAATCCTCATTTAAAATCCCTTAACATTGACCTTCTTTTTCTTAAAAATCCGAATATAAATTCTCATCATACCAAAAAGAAACAAAATCCGAAATAAATTTCGCTTACCACCTAATTTCGTGATTATTACATAAAAATCCAGCGGCCCCACATACCAAACTTTAGATTTTTAAAAAACCGAAAAAGTAATCGAACGCTTTAAATCCGATTCTGCAAAATCAAACAGTGAGGCGGGTATATTAATCTCACAATTCTAGGGCTTTATTTTTCAAATTAAATTGAAATTTTACAATTACATTTGTGAATTGAAGAAGCTCAACACAATTAACATGAAGCTCACTGTGAAGACTCTCAAAGGCAGTCATTTTGAAATTAGGGCTCAGCCTCATGACACTGTGAGCCATTTTTATCACTTTTTATACTCACATTTTGTTTGTTTTTATGTAAAAATGTCAGTTTTTATTGGTACATTGCTTGTTTTTTTGGTTTATGGTGATTAGCTGCATTGATTTAATGTGAAATGTTGAAATTTTGATGTGTGATTGTGATTTTATGTAAAGATTGTGTTTTTAATTGTTAGATTGCGAGTTTTGTAATGTTTTTGATTTGTTAATGTACAGTGGAGATGGAGTTTTTTTTTATTTTTGTGGAATGTTTTCGGTGATTTTTTATTGGTTTGTGGAGTTTTCGAGGTTTGTCAGTGGATGAATTAAGGCATTTTTGTGTGCCTGTTTATCGAGTTTTTTCACACAAAGGAGAAACTTGTCTTGTTTGGATCGAGATTGAATTCACGTGTAAATTTGATTAATGAGAAATTGAATTAAATTTATGTTGATCTTCTTGATATATATCTGTGTTGTCATTTTTTTTATGGAAAGAGTGGCAGGTTTTACATTGTACATATCGGATAATTTAATCTCATCCTGAATGAGAACTTTCTATGTCTGATGTAGTGAAAGTGTAAAACTACAATTTCGTAAAATGTACAGTAAACACCCACATGGGAAATGTAAAAAAGTTGTCGGATTGGCACCATAGCCTATATGATGTAGATGTCAATGGATTATTATGTTGATGTTGTTTAAAAAGTTAGAGCTCTTGGGTGCCCAACACATCGAGGTGCAACTTCAGTCAAGCACACAAATTGTCTTTTGTATAAACTTGAAGAATTAGCTTTTGACTGCTCACTTTCTTAGTCTATAATTATACTTGGAGCTGTTTTATAAATGGGATTACTGGGGTGGGGTTTTTTAATGTGATATGTAATTCTATTTGATCTTTTTTCCTTTTCAAAACCCCAGGGCATACGTGTCGGGCACACAAATAAACAAGAATGCAGGCGGCAATCTTTAAAACTAGTTACAGAACATGCTTGAAATATGGAAATGTTTTTGAAGTTTATTGAAAGTTTTTGCAGCGTAGGATGTTTACTTGTTTTTACATCTTTAACTGAACGCTTGCATTTGAACTTAGCAGGTCGGACCTGGAAATATTAACGTGACTCAGGATACCATAACATAGTTAGGGGATCTTTTAGTGGTTATACTATAGTTGCAAGTTGCTTAAAAATTCATGTGTTACCTTTTCAGGACATGATTTAGTTTGTTTAGGTTTTGCTCTATAATGATCTTTCCCTGATTAAAAATTGGGTCTATAAGAATAAAGTAATGGTATAGTAACTCAAAAAGAGGCATTACCTGGTTAGCCGATACACCCCTACCCCTAGGGTCATTGATCCCTTATATCGTCCTAAGGACTTTGCCCTAGATTATATACAGCAAACAGTTATAATCAAACTCTTTGAGTAAAATACTTAGTATGATTTGCTATACTGATAGATAAAGAAGACGCACACAGCAAACAGTAGAAAAAGCTGCTCGAGTAGTCTGCGTACTTGTTGTTTTATATATATATATTTTCTGTTTAATGAGTATGATTCCATATGATATTATCTTGAGTAATTGTAATGTAATTGCATATGATTGTAGGTCATGGAAATAAAAAAAAACATTGAAGACCTGCAAGGAAAGGACAATTATCCATGTGGGCAGCAATTATTGATCCACAATGGAAAGGTATTAAAAGATGAGAGTACACTTGCTGAGAGCAAAATCTCAGAAGATGGATTTCTCGTGGTCATGCTCGGCAAGGTAAATTTACCTTTTGTCATAATTATCCTATAGAAATTCCACCAGGAACATATACACGCCTTAACATTATCTTCTTTGAAATGGTTATGGTCAGAGTAAACCTACGAGTTCGAGTGGGACACAAGCTGCACAGGTATTTTTTGCAATGATATTTCAACTTGAAAGTGTTTCTCTACTAAATATTTTTAGGACATGTTAATCCTTTAACTATGTTTAAACAGTCTTCATCTGCACATGCACCACCTTCGACTGCAACCGTAGCTCCTGCTCCAGCTGCGATCTCTAATCCTGCTCCATCTGTGATATCTACTCCTGCTCCTGTAGCTGCAGCTTCTCAATTAATGTGAGTTGTAATCTGAACCAGGTCTCTTTATATCTCAATTTATTATTATCTAGTCCTTGAAATTTATGTTGCACAGTATCTGATGTCGCATCAGCTGAGTGTGCTTTCCGTTTTTCATATTAATAATTTATTATACAAGAATGTTATCATATATCTTAAAGATAGTATAAATGAAATTTTGCTTTGCAGTGCTCCTTCTGATACATATGGTCAAGCTGCTTCCAATGTAGTTGCTGGTACTAATCTTGAGCAGACCATTCAGCGTATTATGGACATGGGTGGTGGTATGTGGGACACAGACATGGTCACTCGTGCACTTCGAGCAGCTTACAACAATCCAGAGCGAGCTGTAGATTACTTGTATTCGGTATGTTTTGACTGTTCAACATGCTTTATATTCATAATTTTTTTTGTTAAGTGTTTAGCTCTACAATTTTTTTTCTTTTATAATCCAGGGGATTCCTGAAATGACTGAAGCTGCAGTTCCGGTGTCCCCTTTTCAGGGGGACCAGGCAACTGCTGGAAATATTACTACTTCTGAAAGTGGTGTAAGTGGGGCTGCCCGTGGAGCGCCTAATTCATCGCCCTTAAACATGTTTCCTCAGGTCAATTTTATTCTTTGAATTGGATCTGTATATCTACTATGTTATGTACCTTACACTATAAAAATGAAAATTTCAGGAAACTCTTTCAGGTGCTACCGAAGCTGGTCTTGGTTCCCTCGAATTCCTTAGGAACAACCCACAGGTTGGTTTCAAGCTAGTTTATTGATTAAAAATCCTTATTTGTTTTTTTTATGATATCATAGCTTTAAAAACTTATTAACAAACTCAGTGTATTTAAATCCCGTGTTACTAACTTTTAAGTAAACTAAACTCTATATGGTATTTCTCAAAATTTGCTTTAAATGAATCATATGAGGTTTCTTTTGGTCATGGATTCTACTAAAAGTGTCTCACGCTCTTTTTGCCTGCACCTCAGTTCCAAACTCTACGCTCTATGGTGCAAAGAAATCCTCAGATCTTACAGGTCTGTGCGATTAATGTTATTTCCTTTTGAGTTATATTTCTTTGTTGATATGATTGTAAGTTGTGTACTTGTTTCTTATTTTGTAGCCCATGCTTCTGGAGCTAGGGAAGCAAAACCCTCAACTTTTGAGACAGATCCAGGAGCATCATGAAGAGTTTCTACAATTGATTAATGAGCCAGTTGATGCATCTGAAGGGTAAATACTATCTACTGTTATACTAAACTGCAATCGTAATGAAGTAAATGAACATTTACAATATGGAATATTACCATAACTGCGGCATTTATCAGTTGGTAGCTAGAACTGCATTAGTTCACACACCTTATTTAGAGTATTTTATGTGACAAGTAAAATTATAGAGATAACTTCAGAAAACTTTGTCTTTGTGATGATTAATTTTTTTTCTTCTGATTTGTTTGTATAATATGACCCTATTAAGCCTTCCTAAAACCTTAAGATTTTGGAGAGTTGGTTACTCCATATGACTGTATTGGTTTATTCACAAATTTCATATTGTAGTTGAAGTAAACGATTAGTGTAGATTACTTTGAACATGTATTGATTAAGGAAAGTAAACTGTATGCCATACAGGGAGATGTTTGATCAACCCGAGGAAGACTTGACTCAAGAAGTTACTGTAACTCCAGCTGACCAGGAAGCTATTGAACGAGTATATAATTTCTCTACCTGCTGATTCTCCTTATCCCACATTTTAATCTTTCATCTGTTTTTAAACCAAATTTCGTTATTGTATAACTGTATCACATCTAAATTGTTTATGATTTTATTTCTCATTTCAGATCGAAGCGATGGGATTCGATAGAGGCCTTGCTATTGAAGCGTTTTTAGCATGTGATCGCAATGAGGAATTAGCGATTAACTACCTACTGGAAAATGCTGGGGATTTTGAGGACTGAAGGTAAATCTTAACCCCACAAATTTGTTAAGGCACTGGCTTACTGGATTAAGTTTCCAAAAGAGTGGAAATTTCATGTCTATATATTAATGATCTTTGCGTCATTGCGTTTCTCTTTTTTATATATAAAAGTTTCTTGTTTAACAAGATCTATGGAGAAATCACCTTGTTCTCTCAATTCTCATCGAACGACTATATTGGTGCTCACATGACCCAAAGAGACCCTTATCTTCTTGGTCATTATCCTACGTTATCTTTCTCTTTTGTCTGGTATCTTTTAGCTCTAAACTTGGTAGCATCAGCCTGCTTATCCTGCAACCTACTTACACGAGATTGATTGTAATTGCTTTAATTATTTGTTCCAGACTTCCAGTTTATCATTTTTACTTCACTTAAAAAGTTAGAAGTTGTTTTGATATTGAGGCACCTCTCGCACCTCTCTTCCGTGTAATGCCCAAGTTCTGTCGATATCGGGGCATCTCTGCTTTTTTATAATGCCTACTTTGTGTCAGCATTGAGGCATCTTTCTTTTGTGTAATGCCCTGCTGGATACGTCTTAAATATATATTTATTTCTTTGGTTTAAGCCCCATCATACCTTTTATTTTGCTTACTTTTGTTGTCAGGTAAAAATGTGAGAGCTTTGAAATTTGACTGAAATTGTGTTTTTTTAACATCTATTTCAGGTCTGTTCAGAAGGGGATCATCGTTGCTCATGGAGTATTGCGGAAGCAGACACATTACCTTGAAAACTCTTCAGCACCGATGACTCTTCTTTATAGTTTCAAAATATAGTGGACAGTGAATCAAGTTGTTTTTTAATCATGAAAGTGCCTGTAAACTGAATAACTAGGTGTTTTGCGCAATTGCGCTATGACAGTTGTGATATTTTCTTGATTTCCATATAGGTTTCATTGATAAATTATTTATGAATTATGAGTCTAGCTAAATATACAAAGCCAGAAGTTGTAGTCAGACCTGTTTTTGGTAGGCTCTGCAAGATTTCTTTGTTAAAATACAGAGATCGTTCTTTTGGCGAATGTAGAGATTAGTTTCTTCCCTATTGAATAGTCGTGTTTATTAGTTTTATGCTAAATTTTGCTGTTCAAGGAAATCAGTTTACACTGGTGCAGGTTATTGATCCTTGAAGTCAGTTTTGGACTTTCTGACAGTCGAACACCGTATAGTCTAAACCTGAAGTCTTATCTAATGTTAGAAATACTTATTAATATTAGTAATGCTCATCATTTCTCTCCAACAGCAATCTGGAGGAAAACCGACATGTTTTTCTTGCAAAGCGATTCCGACATGTTGGAAGCTTGGAATCGTCTACTAAGGTTTGAATTCTTGATTGACTTGTGAAATTAAGTGATGACTTTGGCAATCTGTTAATGTGACATATTGTTTCCCTACAGATACAGCTAAAGTTTTTGGCCGAGGAAATGCAAGCTATCAGCAAAGGACTAGAGAAGGTAGTTCAGGAATTGTCTGTCTCATGACAGCTTCTGGAGCTTAGGGACAATGCAATGTTTCCAGGTTTAAGAGAATGGCTCACCAAGGTCCTGTGCTCGATAAAATTTCTTTCTAATTATCACTTTCTCGGTTTCTCCAGATCTCTATGAGTATGACTTAAATATAAAGAGCAGTAAGTACGAAAAATAAGATTTAATAACCTTATGGTTTGCATCAATATACTCGTAGGCCCCTAAAATACAAAAACGTTCCTTTTTTTTGCTAAATCAAAAGCGTTTCTTTTTGATTCTATAGTAATGAAAACGTATCGTTAAACCTTGGACCGCCTAGTTTATACCATTTTTTCCCGGTCATTCGGATTTTTTTTCCGGTCCAGATTAAAAAGGTACATTTTCGGTAATACAGGGTAAAAAAGAATGCCTTTGTGCTTCAGGGGCCGATAAATATATTGATGCAAACCTCGAGATTTAAAAGTTTATTAAGCCGAAAAATAAATACGAAACCTGATAACAATCCTTTCGTGAAGGGAATGCTCTTTCAATACAAAACCAATTACAAACGTAAAGCCAGCACCGTAACAATATTAAAAAAAAAACTTACAATTTGTTTTAATAAATTCGCACATTTTTTTTTATTTCGGCACACTTCATAAATTAAACTGCAAGATCCCTTTTCATCTTACCATATCCATCCCCACACAGGTAAACGAGTCAAATTATTCGTGAGGTACTCGAGCTCGGCTGGTTAAAAAATTCGAATTCGGCTCAAAAATAATCTAGTCTAGCTCGAACTCGAGCTTTTTTAACCGAGCCGGGCTCGAGCTTCAAGTTATTCGGTTCTTGAGTTTTGCGAGTCTTATCAAGCATATGTTGTTTTTAATTTTTTATTATAAATATATTTTTATATAAATATTAAAAATAATACATATTATTTATTTTTTATCGAATCGAACTCGAGCCAAACCGATAATATTTCAAGTTTTTATTAATATTCAGTGAAATTAATTCGAGATTTCGAGCTGAACTCGAGCCTACCAAATATTTTACAAGCCGAATTTCGAGCCTGAAATTAAAGGATCGGTCGAGTTCGAGCTCGAGTCCGAACTATTTTAGTCAAGCTCGAGCCAAGCCTGGCAGTGTTCGACTCGGCTCGATTACACCATGATCCCACGTTTAGTGTTTAAATAATTTACACATTTTTGAAGCTTATCAAAAAAAATAAGTTCAGATATATCTTTTCATTTCTTATTGTTTTTTATGAAAATTTGAACTTTTTTTTAATACGGAGCAAAAAATATAAAGATTTTAAAATCTTTAAATATGTTTCTTATACGCGTAAAAATGCTGATTTAGGACAATTATTAAATTTACAACTCATAATTTATGCTTCGTATATTTTTATAGGTAACAAAAAATAAAAAGATAATATCTACAACTATTTTTTCGTAAGAATAAGGCGTATTATTAATTCATGCGTTCAGAGTGAAATGGGTGATTTTTATTTTTTTTAAAAGACTAAAATTTATTATAGCTCATAATTTGTAGTGTAATTTTATCTCGAATCTAAATCCCGTACCCGAGATAATTAACACTTGTGTGTACCGGCCAGGCCAAACAAGAAAGAAAGGTGCAGGTGCTCAGTTGAGCTTTGAAAACATCTAACAAACAGTCTGATTTCCAACAAAATCCGGAACAACACTTGTTAAACATGCTAAGTAGATGAAAGGAGCACCCCTTTCACATAAGCAAACCAGATTGCATTTATTAAAAGATTTGATTAATATCCAAAAGCAGTTCTTACACACGTTACTAGGGATCATCCATTTACATGGGCTGTTCTCCGGCTTATAGCCATACTTTTTTCCAACTTATTTCATTTTTTCCACTTTTTCTAAAGTTTTGATTTTAAATATAAATTTTAATATTTTTAATTTAAGATCATGAACTAAGATAATTATATGTAAAATTATTGTTTAATTCATTAAGTAAAAAAATTCTGACTTATAAGTAAATTTATCCAAAAACTATAGAACTTATAGAGTATTTATCATTACACTTATTTCGTTCACTTACTCATTTTAAGTCTAAGTTACTTATTTTAAGACTTTCCCAAACGGGCACATAATGTCTGCTTTCAGTGATTCACTCATCACAAACATAATATATACAAACAAGGCTTAGAACTCCCTCTCTGGGAAAAGATGTGGGGCAACCATTGACCAGATAAACAACGCTGCAGTTGCCCAGCCAGTCAAGATACGAACCCAGACTGATGCCCAGCCCACATCCACCAACTTGCCACTCTCCCCAACTGAAGTCGACCATCCAGTGAGAAGCATTGCGGAGTACATGCTGGCCAGGGAGAAAATGATATGGAAGAAGGAATATGAGTATGTTACAGGCCTTGCATTTTCTTTCTCTTCATGCTCATCTACCTTGTCCAGAGGAAGCAGAGGCTTATCTTGACACACACACACAAAAAACAAGAAATCAAATTCCGACTTGCAATCTGAATTCCTAATTACATGGAGGACAGTGCAATTAACTTACAAGTCACAGTGCATTGTGGCATTTCTTGCCCATACCAACGACTTGTATTAAGATGGATCATCAAAAAAATATGAAGTAAAGAATTTACTGTATAATACGTTAAATCACTTCTACGGCATATTGATTTATTTAAGGAAATAAAAATTGCTGATCAGGTAAAATATATATTCGAAGATGAAGAACCTTGCCACAAAACAAAATCTTCTGGAAAATAAATTTGAAAAAATGCCAACTTCATTTCTAGTAAGCAAACATAAATGCATAGTCACTCAATCAGTAATGCACAACATGTAAATCCTGCTAGGCTAAATCAATGATATTTACACTTACCTGCTCGAGGTGAGCCTGGAGGAGAGAGCAGAGTTGTTGAAGATCCAGCACGAACCGCAGAATAGACAACAGATAGCACAGTGGTCAACAGTCCAACAGTAAGTGTGCCAGTGCTGACGGCTTGAGAGTGCTTGTGAAGACCATTACAAGCGTAATCCCTAGGTTCACTAGCAAGCCCACTGTAGCAGAGATATGTACAGTACAACGAAATAACCGAGGCAGGCAAAATGCTGCCACTTACCTATTATCGCATTATAAGGCATTTCATCTTCTTATTAGAAAAATGGGCGATTGTGAAAGGAGAGAAGTAATTTATAAAAATTAGCCAAGACTAAATAAAGAAAGGCACTTACTGTAGGATGTAATGTAACTATGGCAAAAAGGAAAGCAAAAATCAAAGTCATCACAATGAAGAACGTGTTGAGTCCACAATCTTGTCCAGATGGAGTAAACAAATAAAAGAGGACGCCAGCAAATGAAAATGTCGCCACGTAGCATACAAGTGAAACAACAAGCAAGGCTACGTACCTGATACGTGTATAAAGATGTTAATTACTATATAATACAGAAGTTAAAAAAGCATCAAAAGGACAGAAAATAACACTTGAAGGAAGAGAAGAAAATAGTAACTGACCAGAACTGCTCATCAAATCCCACCCACTTGTCATTCCAACTGTGCACAAAGTCCAATAAAAGCACAACTTGAACAAGAAGAAACAAGCCAGAACCAAATTTAGAGGTAGTCTCTGCATTTCAAACCAAGTATTAGTATTAGATCACCCAATAAAAAATAACAGGACTAAGAAACTAGACAAGAAAAACAAAATGTTATAATAATTTTTTACGACTAATTGAAGTCTAAAATGAGCAAGCATGTAGGTAATATCTATCCTCCAGGGCCTACTGAAATTAAACAAGGTGGTAATGCCAGATTATACAAAACACTAACTGCCCAGTTCTTTTTTAAATGCATATATACGCACATCCCACAAGCCCAGTTCAGGCTTCTTTAAAATACTACATAAACAAAACAAATAAAGCAGCTTCACATTGAAGCCTAATCCTACTACTGATCCTGATCTCGGTTTCAACGTGAACATTATACATAACTCTGACAGATAAATGACCTTTCTTATTACATCTATGACTGCTGGAACAACCACCTCATATCAAAAAGTTCAACTAAACAAAAGAAACGTCATTTCATAAGCATGCTGTATCACAATTTCAATCACACCGCACAAATATGTGACATAATTGAGGTCAATGCAATCAAGGGTCAGCTCTGCTCAAGATTCATTGTTTAGTTATCTCTGTTACCAACTTCAAGAAACCTCTTCCGTCTATATTTGAACAGATGGTATAGCTACCTTATTTAGCTTTTGCTTTTAAATAAGTGCGCTATTATGTTCCCACACAAGAAGAAATATTTATTAGTATTGTTTACGGGAAATTAAAAAAAACTGCAGGATATGTATAATAAGAAACTATATCCAGATCAAATACGCTGACAGTATCTCATTTAAGGATATCTATACACATATGGTGTTGCCAGCAATCAAATTCTATACAAAAACAAAAATTTAACACGGAATGCTTATAATGAAATGTGAACAGTAATAAATAATATCTTGCAACAGATAACCTCTTACAGAAGAGACGGATTACCGTAGAAGCTGATAAACTCATTTGGAAGGAAAAACATTAAAATGACCAAGAGGCACCAGCAAATAACTTTCATCATCCATCCTCCATGGTGTATGCCATCTCGAGGATCCTTCTGACTTTTAACACCAACCATGATAAAAGACAAGATGGAGAAGAATAAGAAGTTGCCCAAACTGACCCGCAGCACTGCATCAGTTTCAAACCATTCCCTGCTCGGAGTTTGGTGAAAATGATTAATCCCTGCATCGGCAGTAATAAAAATTCAGCATACATCTGAACATATTTTTGAGCAACAAGCCAACAAGATTTCATGCAAAGCATTAATAAAGCCGTGACGTGTTTCATTTTGATCAGGGTGTCTCGAGATCATCACACATCAGTTTCTAAGAAAAGAATAATGACAAAAAATCCATCAATGTTACTCGGAAAGAGACCAAGTTCACTTTGCTAGAGAACCAAGGTATGAATGGTAGTCATATACTCCCAAAACTTGCAAGAGTGACTTTGCGACAAACCACATAAACCAGTTAATCAAGTATGTACACTCCTTTGCTTATATCTATAGGTGCTTTATGCCTTTCACATTACATCTACCACGAACTTTATACCACATCTGCCAGTAAGGAAAATGTGGCTGATAATATATCGTTCAGTGCAAGGAAGATGTTGTTTCTCTCAAACATGATACCGTAGTACTACATATAAGGTCATAAATCACTAAATTTCAACCAATCTAATTGTCTTGTTATAAATCAATTTAAGCTAAACATTTAAAATATACAAATCCGATCACGCTTCTGCGTCTAGTTAAAATATTAGTTTAGGTCGAGTAATTCAATTAGACGCGTCTAGTTAGAAGATTAGTTTAGGTCGAATAATTCAATTATCATAACAACTAACAAACAACCGTCCAAGTGTAAATTCTAATCAGAGACATTTAAAAAACAAACAAACACGAAATATTCCGTAATCACTACTTACAAGGTATTTTCTCCATAAAAGGAGCAGCCACAGCACGAAGAATCCACGAAACAATAAGCGACAGCGCAAACAAACCACAATACGCAATCCGAGCAGATCGCCTACTAATCCCCGACACAACAGTTTGACAAGCAGTACAAGCGCACCCGGCGCAACACGAAGCTAGGCATGACGCCGCCCACATATTCGATGTTCAATTCAATATATATTTATCTAACACAAATTATACACAAAACAATCCTCAGAACACACACATATAAATCAAACCAGATCAATTATAAATATCTTCGATACAATATTTACTTAATTACTAGCATGAATTGATTATTTAATTAAAACGAATTGTACAAACCCTAGAAAAAATAAATAATTGAGAAATTATTATTTAATGGATCGAAAAATATGAAAGCGTACCTGATGGAAAAGATGATTGACGAGTTGGAGTATGAATGATGATTTTGTTGTGGATATACACGGTTTGTGTATTGTATATGACGACTTGGACTTGGTGTTTATGTGACTCGTTTGTGACTCGGTGAGTGAGTTTCATCCAAGCCTCCACTTTAATTTTATGATCAAATTCAATTTTTCTTTTTGTGTTTAATTTTTGGAGAGATTGTTAAGAATATTATTTTCTATAAGTTTTTCTTTACAATTGATTTATGAATTTTATTACTCTTGAAAAATACATGATATAAGCAATAAGTGTGAGAATAAGCGTGAGATGGACATATAACAAGTTAGAAGTTGCGGTGTAAGATGTCGTTAAATTGTAAATTCTATTTGTTGAGATTTATATTCAGCCAAAATTGATATTATTATATTCTTGTTCATATGTTTGTGTACTCTACTTCTATATTTAAATGTTTAAAAATTCGAATTAGTTAAATGCAAACAATATAAAATTGTGTTTATTATCTTTAACCACTTGATTTTGCTTATTTACCTTTATTTCAGTTATTTTAGTTGTTGTCTGACCAACAAAAGAATTCATTAATAAAATAACTTATCAAAAAAACTCGTGTAAGATCAATACATGCGCGTTTAATGATCAAACCAGTCTAAAATATTTAACTCCCCTTGTAAGGACGAGAAAGTTCACTAATATCTCTCTTTCTCCAAAGAATATCATATAACACATCTATAAATATGTCACTCACTATACTTAAAATGTAGATGTTTCTGATAATGAACGTCATGTTCTCCATATATGTTCATGCGAAATAAGTATAAAGAAACTAGTCATCGGGGGTTTGTGGCATTAAATTACATGAGCAAAAAAATGATTTTAAAGATTGGGGTTTCTCAATTTTAAAGTTTAATAAAACGCTGAATCACAACCGTAACATTTCTCCACATACTTCCGGTCTTTTCTTCTTTGATTTATATTTAAATTCCGAGAATTCACTACACCGTTGAATGGATACAACAACCACCCGAAAAAGTTGTTTTGGGGTCTAAAATCATTGCAATATAGTATATTGCAATGTTTTTGCCAAATACTGGCCTTAACTTAGGTCGCGTTATGATAGGTCGATGTAGTAATAAATACGGTACCATATGGGGCCTAAAAAGGTTGCAAAAAGCTATGCATGACAATGATTTTGTATTTACAACAACATACTTGAGCCATTTAGTCTATTGCAATTCTCGTTTTTTTTATTTTTGTTAAACATTGCAATATGTGGCTAATGGCAACGAATTCAACAATAATTAGCAACATGATTGGACCTATAATAATGCTTTAGTATCCACAATAAGGACACGTGAAAATAATTTTTAGTATATAACAATACATTTCTAAAAATAAATAAGCATGACTTATTTGTTTTGCTTACAAATCCACTATTAATTTTATATATTATAAAAGACCAATCCAAAATCAAGTACATTATTACAACCATTCTAAAAGCAATATCAAGATAAGTCAAGTTCTAAATTTCAAATTCAAAATAAACGATAAAGTTGCACACAACTAGTTTGTACATTTTTTATACACCAAAGATAACAAAATAAAAAAAATTCGCGGTAACAAGTCAAACATCTGCTCCACCCCCTATGCAACTCATTTGATACTCGTAAAACTTTGTCCAACTCATCCGGACCTTCACCATTGTTGGTTTCGTCATTCTACTACAACATTCAATATTTACCTACAAATAATCAAAATATTTCAAACACTAAGTCTAATACAAAAAAAATATTGAAGAGGTGGAAGTAATTTCAAATATATTGACCCAAATTAAAAAAATGACACTCCTTTGTTTGGTAATATATTCACCAAAGAATACATTAATTTCTAAATATATTGATCGTATTGCGCACATAATTAAACGTAGACTGACATCTTCTTAATGGGTCGGGAATGAATTTCAAAGATCTACCAATTTTACTATTGAAAATTTGCATTTCATTTTAATATGTATAGAATGTTGACTTAGAGACTTAACGGCTTGTGTCGCTTTTTTTTCTTTTTTTTTTGCGCACTGGGTAAATCCTACAGGCTCACGCAATAGTCTGCAAACCACGTGAACCAAGGTAAACCGCATTTAAGCGACAGGCTCTGGCTCAGGAAGCATAATCATAAATTCTCCTCCCGTGGGATTCGAACCTGTGACCAAGATGATAGTTATCCCTCTTTAACCAACTGAGCCTACCCTTGCAGGCGTGTCGCTTTTCTTTAAGGTATATATATCATGCTCATCTTCATATTATTTTAATTAATGTATTAACATTTTAGCAAAAAATAAGAGTAAAAAGGTGTATTTTGTAGTTCTAAGTCGTTTCATGACTTTGTCAAAGTAATAATTAATATCAGATGAGGGAATTATAGCTCATATCATAATAAGAGGCATTGTGTAATTCTATAAGCAAAAAAACAAGAAACAATATTTTGCAACGATGACAACCATGTGATGACTGCAATTGAATTGATATCGCTACCTGATGAAACTGTCGAGAAATTCCATAAACCTGAAATTGGATCAACAAAGAATTTATTAGAAAACAATACCAATTGAAATATACATGTATGGATAAATTTAATAATAGATAAAATTTTGATGCTAAATGAAGCAGCCTTATTAGCAATTTTGCTTGAAAGCCATCTTGGTCCCTCGTATAGGCCCTCTCCAGATGTAGCACACGTATTCTAAATGTACATGAAAAAGTCAAGAGGTCATGTACTCGTGTTAGCACTTTGTTGGAGCAATATCACGGAGAATGTAAGCCAAGTTTGTCAGTCATCTCGGCAGTATTCATGACATTTAGAAAATCTTGCTTGTTTGCAGACACGAGGGCTAATGCATTTCTCAGTTCATCTTGCAATAAAAATTATAACGTTAGCACATATAATATGAATGTATTTCATATCGCAGGAAGATACTTCAGATAAGAGCATTCTACGTCCCTTGGTACTTGGTGGAATATAGTTACAACTAATGAAATGCAAGAGACCAAACAATATGTCTTTCAACATCCGGTGCAGTTTATCTCTTGCCTCCATCATAAGGTCTCGATCATTATTGTCAACCACAAAGGTCAACCGAAAAAACTACCAATAATAGAAAAATAAAACTAGAAAATCTTTAAACTGGATGGAATTAAATAATTTGGCAATCAACAAAAGTGGTGGAAATCTTGTACCCAGAAAAATATATATAAAAGAATGACAACAATTCATCTGAGCCGAATGTTAAGGGTTTAGAATTTTCTCATAGAAACTCCAAAATAAACAACCTAATACGCTAAAATAACATGACCATCCTTTACATAGAACGACAACTTAATAGATGAAGTGCAAACGATAAAATGAAACCCATCTACCACTATAGCGTCCATTACATGATTGAAAAGGCTTGCAAGCATATGCTATCTTAAATGATTTTGGAGAGATGCATGGGCTTTTAATAATCCTACGTACTTAATCTTACTTTTTTTCAACTAGTTTTTTCATCTCTTCCATCTGCCAGACAGATAAACATATTTAAAGAAGGACAAGAAAATTAGAGAATGAAAATACTGATAACAGCTTACACTACTAAAAACACAAATAAGACTCAGTTGTAGAATATATGAAATAAAATTCATAAACTGAACATAAATAATTTTAGTTCATCGTATAGCTTTTTAGAACCCTTTTTATTATCTTTACCGGCTATAACTACCAATTGTTAGAACATTCAAGTATAAAACATATGGCGATTTTCTAATATTATCTCTTATGTATTAATTTTTAGTAATATATATGCTAGAATCAAAAGCATACATTCCCTTAATGGTAACATTCTGAAATTTACGCGAATGGTACTATAATCACCTAAATTCAATGCAGATATTAGATGTAACACAATAAAGGTCACTGTTGGCAACCCCACATTGAAGTTGTATGTCCCGACATTCTTTTAGGAGCATCGTCACCTGACAGAAATTGAAATCAATTATAGCTTTCATCCAACAATTAACCATAGTATGCAAATGCAAAACACATATAAACTACTCCTTACATATAGATTTACTCTTAATTCAAATAGTAAAACATTTAGGTTTCTTCTTCTTACATAATTCAATGCTCAATCACCATACTGGATCTTCTTAACATTATTTTATACAATGAGTACAACAGGCTCAATTTCACTAACATAATAATGCAATCACTTCTGACCCCACATACTCATAGCAGCATATCACTCAAACAATCCGCTAAAGTCAACTGTCATGATTTGTTAAAACTACTAAATATCAGATATCATGGAAACATTTTAACTTAATAATCTCTTCGAGAACATAGGATAAGCAACATATAATAGTATACTCACACAACAAAACAATTGGAGGTACTTATTCGAGATGTGCATCTATTCTTTTAATATTCTGAAGTGCTTCAAAGAGAGAATTCTAGTTTTTCTTGTTCAAAAAACTTGAAATTATGTGAAGGTATCTACAATCTAAATACAATTTAGCTTATTTAAGAGTGAAATTATATGATTGACCAACAGGTCAATCAAGTCCTAAAGTTGTTGAAACTTTTCTACGGTCCATTGTTTGAAGAACGACGAGTCAAGAAATTTACATCACCATTGTTTCCTGCCCTCATCCGATTTTCACCAGTTTTATTTGTGGTGAACACAAAGCACCTTATATTCTGAAGTGTGTCTTCTTCTTCTAGCACCTTTTAACCACATAAAAACCAAACACCAAAATGAAATATGAAAAAATAAGTCCTCAAATCTAAACACACAAAAAAACCCTAATTAAATTGATACATAAAAGGTACAAAAGGAAAATAATCCTAATTTAAATATATACTAAATTTAAGCTCTAATTAACATTAAAACAAGTTTCATTTTCAAACATAAGCCATAATTTTGAGCTTGTAAATCAAAAAATCCCCCATATCGAGTCGGATATCCCTCGTATTTGAGCTTTGATCTTTAAACTTTATTATATGTGCTTTAATCTTTGAGCTTATATATTCTTGAATTGGAGTCTTCAATCTTCAAGTTTCAATTCTTAATCTCCAATTAAATTCTCTAACTTGGTTGTTCATATTTATCTCGTGTGTCTGTATCTATATTCATTGTATGTGTCTGTATTTGTGTTTTTATTTTTTTATCATTTTTTTATTTTTTATTTTGACTTTGACCCGCCCAAAATTTTGAAATTCCGCTTATAATTTAGAACCCCCCAAAGTACCATTTTTGTGTAATATCTGTGTTGTGGGCACATGGGATCTTTCTTTTGTATAGTGCCCCACTGGATACGTCTTTTATGTAAGGTCCTTAGAGACAATAGATTTAGGGAGATCATAATATATGGGAAAACGCCGGTGGTTATGTTGATTACTCCCTTCGTCCCATATTAAACGTCCTAATTTTTTTCAAGTTATTTTCATGCATTTCCACGCATACAAAAATCACAGTTGTATAAATTAATGAGTAATTGGCAGTTTGTACCCTACTATTATTTTCATTTTTTCGATTTGGGCCTATATTATTTTTTCTGTCAGTTTGCACCCCGAACAATTATTTTCGCTTCTTTTTGCACCTCATGGGCGCTTTTCCATCCAACTGTGCCGTTAACGTTAACGGGAATGGGGGCATTTTAGTCAATTACTAATTAAAAACAAAAAAATAGAGTAAAACAAACAAAAACAGGAAACCAAACTCCACATCAATTAAACCTAACCACTCTCTCATTTTCGTTAATTTGTGAACCCCTAATTGAAACCCCTAATTTGTGAACCCTAGACAACTGTGAGAAAATGCGAGATCGTATGCGAGTAGTAAGTGATGATAACTTGAGAACAATAAGTTGGAATGAAGTTCCAGAGGATTATTGGCTACAAGTGTTGGACAAAGGAGTTGAAATCCCGGTGATTGAAGCACCAATAATGGAAGATGATGCTGAAATACCAGAATATGGGGGTAAATTTCTATTCCAAGTCTGGTTATAGTGTTTGTATGGTATCGATTAAACCCAATATGTTTGCATGCATGATTTTTAGGGTTTTTATTGTTTATTGAACAATTTGTGGTCCCTAAATACTTTGTCATCTAGCAATTTCAGTTATCAGTTATACAAGTGGGGTTACTTTGTCATCTGAGTTTTTAGGGTTTTTTTTGTCCAATTCGTGGTCTTTTTTAACTGTGACAATGTGTTTATGTTGTGATATTATTGTTTACATGTATACAAAATTGGTTTTGTTTCAGATTATTCACTTAATTTCTCCATTAAACTGTTATATGGGGGAGAGTTTAGTCAAGATTTTATTGCGTACATTGACGGGGAATGCAAATTTTTTGATATGTGCTCTCTTAGAAATTTTAGAATGGTTGATTTGGACTCAATGTGTAAGGAAATAGGCATAGGAGAGGGTTCATATGATCTGTGGTTTTCCCTTCCTGAGAGAGAGTTATGTGTTGATACTATAAATCCATTAGATTTTGATGATGATGTTGGGACCATGTTGGATATGTTAGTTTACACTAAGTGCCTTCAAGTTTATACCACTGCCAAAGATAATTATAGTGACTTGCTTGACTTTGATTTCACTCAATTTAACACTGATGAGAGAATACAAAGAGTTGAGAGTATGATTGAAGAGTGTCAAGCAAAAGGAAAACGGGAAGAAGTGGGGAAAGATGACTGTGAGGGGGATGAAGAGAAAGATGATGTGAGTTTTAATGGAGATAGTTCAAATATGGATTCCAGTGAGAGTGAGGTTGAAATTAGTCCTAAAAAGAAGAAGAAGAGAATACCACCTCCCAATCCTCCTTTCAGAACCAGGAAAAGAGGAAGATACTCAATGCTAAGGGTAATATCTAACTCTCCTTATCAATTTTTAATTATTGCATTTTCATAAATTCTGCTTTATGGTGCATTTTCAAATATGGTGCATTGTTTCCTAACAGGGCTTATTCAAGAATACTGTTGACACTCCTGTAGTGCTTGATGAAGATGATGGTCCACCTGTAAGTCAGAGTAGTCAGCCAAAGAAGAAAATTAAAAAAGGACAAGCACAGTCAAGTAAAAAAGGAAAAGAAGCAGTTAGGGATGATGCATATGAAGGGGACAGAGAAGAATAAGTGAGAACCAGTGCAGATATTGGTGATGATGAAGGTTTGAATGAAGTTGAGGGTGATAGAGTTGAATGTGAAGAACCAAAAGTTGTTGATGAAGAAAGTTCTGAGGGTGGTTTTGACAGTACCGATGAGAGGATGGCTGTTGACTCCTGTGATGAGGTTGACACACAATTCCCTGAGTTTAATGAGTTCACTGATATGGATGACCCTAAGTTTGAGCTTGGTATGTTGTTTACAAGTGCTAAGGTGTTTAGAGCAGCAGTTAGAAAGTATGCAATCAAGAATCAGAGGGCCATTAGTCTTAAGAAGAATCATACTGATAAGGTGAAATGGATGTGCTCACCTGGATGTGAATGGAAATATTATGGTATAAAGCATAGAAGGACATACACCTTCCAGATAAAGACATTATGCAAGACACACTCTTGTAATCCCACATGGGAACAGAAGTGTATAACTTCTACATGGATTGCAGAGACATATGAGGATGAATTAAGACTGAACCCAACCTGGGCAACAGTTGCTTTTCATGCTAGGGTTGTGAATGATGTAAAGTGTAAAATTTCTTTGTCAATGATATATAGGGCACTGAAAAAGGCTAGAGATAACATCACAGGTAAGCATGAGGCTGAATATGCTAAGGTCTTTGCATTTGGGAATGAGATTAAGAAACAAATGCCTACCTCCACTGTCAAAATCATGTCTGAGCAAGAGGAAGATGGAAACAAACTTTTGTGCTCTTTTGTTAAAACCAAACATTTACTCTAGGTCCATTTGTAGTTTTATGTGGCTGCAGTTTGGTGCAATGTTTTAAATATTATTGGATCCGGTTGGTTTGAAGTTAATACTAACGGTTTTAAGTTTGCTTTCCTTTTTATTGCATTGTACAATTCAGTTGCATCCTAACATACAATTTCCACAACATACAAAAAACAGCTAAAAACTTGAGACTTAAGAATAGTTTCATTACAAACATCTGTCATGACAAATATATTTACTCCTTATCAGAACACAAATAAATGAAAATACATATCCATGTCAATATTAGAAAAGTCATGGTTTTGCTACACCATGTCCCCTTTCCTCCAATCTCCACACCATTTTCATTCATCACTTCGAAATTCTTGATTTCTTCTTCGAGATTATTAATTCTTCGAATAAGTCCCGGAATGATAACTTGAGCACGGTGACACAAAGGGCCATCTACCCATCGGAAAAAATTGCACCTGCGATCCGGACATGCCAAGAAACGTCGACCCGCATTTGCCGTTATCCAAGCCGTCTGTTGTGCTGCAAATTTTAGACAATAACATCTTGTAGTCATTTCTTATGGCTGATTTGTTGAGAGTAAAGAGTTTAGGCCTGATTTGTTGAGAGAAGAAGAAGAACACAGATAGTACATAATGGAAAGGGGCTGCATATATATATACAGGACATACACATTGCAAAAGAGCCGTTCAAAAGTGTTTTTCCATATTTACCCCTTCTCCCGTTAACTTTAACGTCACAGTTGGATGGAAAAGCGACCGTGGGGTGCAAAAAGAAGCAAAAATAATTGTTCGGGGTGCAAACTGACAGCAAAAATAATATAGGCCCAAATCAAAAAAATGAAAATAATAGTAGGGTACAAAGTGCCAATTACTCTAAATTAATTTTTGATTTTTTTATTTTGTATAAGAGTTTGAACATCCTATTTTTGTACAAGATCAGAAAATAGGGAAAAATCTATAAATATGTTTTTATATGCTTGGAAATGTGTGAAAAAAATTAAAAAATAGGATGTTTACTATATGACGAATGAAGTGTTGAAGATATAGATTATCCCCCTCGCCCATGCTTCATTATAAGCAAATTAGTTGACAATGAAAAATCATCATTGAATCTGCGCATCATTTTATTTCGTATCAATCGGCTTCAAAGTGGTCCAGAAATTAATTGGGTAAAAAATAGGATTGAGGCTCCAATAGGTTGCATCGCCCCCGGCATATCATCAACATATGTGTGTGTATGTAGATTATTGAATGTTTATAGCAGTGCGTGAGGATTTAGCCTAAAAAATTCCCTTCAGCTGCTCTTTCCAACGATATTTAAGTATCCCCGACTTATATTTCTCGAAAGCGATCAGAATTACGATAAGTATGGATGACACCTATGTAACATCCAGGAAATATCGTGTAAATATTTGTATAAATATATGATTATTATGTGAATATTATATGAATTTTTGGTGAATTATCTGATGATTGATAATAATATTTGGATGGTTGTATATAATAAAATGTGAGTATGTTAATTTTAATATGTCCAGAATAAAATATAGATAATTAAGGTATTTTTCTGGTAAATTATGAAGTGTTATATGATTTTATAATGATTTATGAAATTATTAATTATTTTCTGAATAATTACAAAATTATTTTATAAAGCCGGGAATCGTCCGACTTGAACCGTTTTTACGTTTTTACAACCCGAAACTCTTCCGAAAACTCCTTCCTAACCTAATATGGTAATTCCGGACATTTTCCGTGTTTTGACTTTTTCGATCCGGATTACGGTTTGACCCGTGCGCGGCCCGACGCAAGATTTTCGATACGACAATCATTTCGGTGAATCAACAAAACCCGTATTCTCAAAAGACGGGATAATATTACATTATTTTCGTATAAAGTGTTTCATAAAAAGCCCGGTTGGGATAATTATCCAAAACTAATATCAAATCGGATCGTTATTGCAGTTACTTAGCGGCGAAGCAACTAATTTAACGATCCAAAACAATCCAGAATGAACCAATATTCCGTAAATATAAATAGCATATTTCTTATTTTATTTTATTTGTTTATTCATTCACAACCAGTAAAAATACAGTAAATACAGAGAAAAACCCTAGAAACCGATACGTTCTTGAAAATCAAACGCACAAACGAAGACGTTATCGAACTCCGATTCGGGCGTGCAACATATCAAAACGAAGCTCTCGAAATCTTCTTTCTGAATCAACCATTTGTTTTTTCCCAGAAATCAAGGTATTTTTCTGATTTAATTATTTAAATTTGAATTAATTATGGATTAAAATTTGAATTTTTGTTCTTGCTGTTTTTGATATGATTTGATGGCATAATCGTGTAGATTATATCTTCCTGATCATTTTAGTATATTATACTTCAAATTTGGAGTTCAATAACATATAGAAAATTGAGTTTGATTCTCGAAATTGAAAATTAGGGTTTATATGGTTGAATATTCTTAATTAGGATTTAGGCGTTTTTGATTCAGGAGTTATTGGTTGGAATTGTTTACACCATCTTGTAGATCGTTTGGAGACGAAGTGAACGGTATATACAGGATTAACGAACGATAGCCGGAAAGAGCTCGCCGGAAAAACGAGCCCAGCGGCGGTGCGTTTTTTCAGACGAGATTTCCGTCAATTTCTGTGAGTTGTAGATGTTATGGCATACGTATATAGATTCCTGGAAGTAAAACCTTTATTCCCATCAGTCTGGAGTTGTTCTGGAATGTTTTAGGGGCGCCGGAAAAGCTCCATGGCGGTGGCCATGGAGTTCCGGCAAGCCAGGACGGAGAAGAAGGGGGAAGGGGTGAAATTACGATTTCAACCCCCGTAGTTTGCAACGGTTTACAGTTCAGTCCCTCACGTTTATAAAAATTGCAATAAATGGATTGCTGTTTGAAAATATTTTAAAAGTGATATTTGGTTAATTTTAAAAATCAGAAATTGTTCATTTACTCATTTTAAAATTTTCGAAAATTCTTTTTAATTATTTATTTACTTAAAAATAAATTTGATTTATTTTATTAATTAATTTATTAATTTTTAATTATTTTAATTAATTGATTAATTTAATATTAATTGATTAATTAATTTAATTAATTTTAATTAATTTAATTAATTTTAATTAATTTAATAATTAGATTTAATTATTTAAAATTAATTTAAAAATTCCGAAAAATAGTTTCGAGGTTTAAAATATTATTTTAAAGGCTCGATAAATATTATAAAATTATTTTAAAGTCATATTTAGGTATTCGAACCCTATTATTTAATTATTAAATGATTCGAAGACCGTTTTAATTTCGAAAAATGTTCAAAAATTCATAATAAATCAACTGTTCGTCCGTTTAATACAAAACGAACGCCTCTAGACTCAGAAAAATATATTGCTCATATTAAAAAATATTTTTGGGATCTAAATTCCTTTGTATCTAAAGGACGTTTATTTTAGGGATCATTCTGAGTCGATAATCGTTCGATAAAATATTCTTTTTGACCCGATTTCAATTCTAAACGTATTAAGACCTATCTTTTGTCGATTCAACTTATATGCTACATGAATTACGTGATTATGTGTTATATGATTACATGCCCTTATGTGTACGTATTATGTGAATAATGAGTCAGCGTGTCTTTTAAACGTTATCTGTATGAGATGTGATTCTTATCTATTATTATCGGGCGGGTAGACGATAGGGATAAGTGTATAAACTAGTCAATTATATATTGTCAGTTCATTGAACAGTATTATTTGTGATAGATGCACATAGTGCGAGATGTTCAAAGCCAGATAGAGATGGTAGAAGTAAAGCCTGATTGCGTGTAGTGTTGAAATGAGTGGATTCAGAATAAAGATAAACCTAAGAGGGTAAATGATAAGAAAGGTCAAGTAGCCCGTCAAGGGTAATACAGATGCGATAAGACTGAGTGATATGGCAGCTAGTTAAAGATCGGAGGATTATCTATTAGGCAAGTATTCCTAACCTTTCTCCTAAAATACAGTAAATATTTATTCGTTCCTATTCTAAGTTCAGAATAGTTAACTATTTTATATTTCGCTGCAATTACTCTTATTATGCCAGTTCTTTTCATTATTGTTCCTATAATTTGATTGCTCTCTTGAGCAAATACTCATTCGTTCGGGTTATTTGCAAACCCTGATTTGGGCTGTTTTGAAATCAAAATGATTTGATATCAAAATACTCTACGGGCTGGACGGTTACTATTAGGACCAGTGATAAGCTGGATCCTATGGGTCAGGGATGAACCGGACCCTTAGGCCATAGTCGCCTGGGTACCCCATATGTTGGTTTGGTCTATGCAGTTGGGTATAGATCCGCACTGTATCCTGACTGGTCAGCAGGTTATAGTGCATATGTTGGTTTCTAGTGTCCAGTCTAATTTATTGTTAATCGCCATTAACGGCATTCCTTTCCGAATAGTTCATACTTGCAAATTTTAAGAGGACGAAATATTGAAACGATCACTGTTCCTTTTACAGAAAAATGTGATTTATGATTAAAGGCTAATGAGGGCCAATGTTTTGTTCGCTCAACTAGTTAAATATGTAAAAATGTTTTTAAAATCATTTAACCATCGTTTCCAGGAGTTTTCTGATCTGATACCTGGAAACCATTTATGATACTTGCTGGGCATTTTTGGCTCACTCTTGCTTTGTGAACTCCTATTTCTTTCAGTATCAAATGAGGGCAAAGTGAATAGTTTTTAATAGTTAGCTAAAGTGGTGAGATTCCAGTTGAAGAAATTTGGAGATGTTGGAGCGATCAATACAAGGAAATTAGTAGTGAGGTAATGAAATTGTATTTAGTCAATGCAAATTTTAGAAGGTTGGATTCTTGTTTCATACTATATGACCTGTAAGCGATCCTGAATATGAGGGGTTATCTGTATATTTATTTTAATATACAGGTTTTTATTATTATTTAAAGTTGTGTAGTGACACCCAATCGTGACCCCGGATTTGGGGGTGTAACAATCCTAAATCTATATTCCCCAATGCATCATTGTCGATTAAAAATCAAACTAGAATTCGACCGATGATATAATCATCTTCAAAATGTTCGATTCGATCAACTACCACAGACATTTGATGAATTAACAAGGCTATAGTTTGATCGTCTATATTAAGTAATGAATACAATACAGAGGGGGGGTGAATGTGTTTTGGATGATTTTAAGGCTTTTTGAATGTTTGTTACTTGGCGAACTAAGTAGATTAGAAATGCAGTAATATTATGTTAACTGAAATTAAAATAGTGCACACAATATTTCAAAACTCACTTAATTTTGTATTAAAATCAAGCTAGTGGTTTGCTACAAATCTTGGGTTCTTTGTAAGTAAAGAACTCAGCTTCTTATTTAGCAAAAAAAAACTCGGCTTCTTCCTTGAGAGAGTTACAAGAAAAACTAGATCTGTTTGATACAATTTAAAAGCAAAGGACCAGTGTTTACTTTACAGATTAGTAAACACAGGTCTACACAACTTGTAATAAGATGTACTAAACCCTACTTTGAGTTATCTCTAAAGCTTTCCATTTCTGGCTTAATGTATCTTTGCAAATCCTGTGAATCTATGACTTTCCTTTGTCAGTTAATCTTGGCATTTGATCTTGTACTCTTCAAGCTGCTTTTGTAGACTTTTCGATCTAAGTGATTAGATCGTTTGTTGATTGATAATCCGTGTATATTCAACTTGTCTGTATTTTATACTTTGAGCTTTATGTCGAGATCTCCATTTTGGATGTATAGAGAACTGACATCTCGATAAGTGTTTTGACTTGTCAAGGTCTCCAAGTTCTCTATAAAGAAATTTGGCTTGCCGAGGTCTCTGAGTTCTCGATAGGTAACTTTGACTTGTCGAGATCTCTGAGTTCACTATAAGTGAACTTGGCTTGTCGAGGTCTCCAAATGTATGCATGTAGAAATAACTTGTCGATATCTCTAATCTTTTATATTTTCATTTGCCTTGTCGATATCTCTTAGTTCTCGATATGCAGAAATGACTTGTCGATCTCCAATCTTTATATCTTCATTTGAATTGTCGATATCTCCGGGACTTCTCGATAAACCAATTCGGACTTCTCGATAAGTCATTCGGGAGTACTCGAATGACTTCTCTATATGACTTGATCTGTGACTTGTAGATATCTTGACTTATAATATTTTTCCCAAAACAGATTTATTCAACTCCAAGTTTCTTCACAATTTCTCTGAGGCATGATCTTCTTCATCTTCTTCCAGGATTTATTCTCAGGCTTGAGACCATTTACAGAAAAATACTCAAGTCTAATCTTTGACATTTTTACAGACTCAAATAATACAAATAAAATAAAAATTTAGATTTGTTGGATTTTTAAACGCAGCGGGGCGTGGCAAAACACTTTTACACATACAAAATCCAAATAAAAGCATATAAATCGTGAATAAAAATTCGAGGGATCGAATCTAACCTTTTAAAATAATTCGGAGACAACGATCAGAGATCCTTAGCAGTTGCTCCTCAAGTGTGAAGCACTCCACCGGTATCCACCAAGAAAACGATGTTAAGGAGGAAGAAGGAGGTGGAGAGAATTGGGTTTTCCAAACTTTTTGGGTTTTCGGGTTTGATGTGGGTTAGAATAAAATAGGGTCTATAATAGAGTATTTATAGGCAAAATTTTCAGCTGAAATTTTTCCATAAATATTATTATTATTATCCCATTTATTATTCTTATTAATAATTAAAACACCTTTTAATTATTAATCCTTTTTCTAAACACTTTAGAAATAATTATCTCTCTTGATTTAATTTCCAAAAATTAAATCCTTTAATTAATAATATTAAGAACTTTTCTTAATTAATTTATAATCAATTAAATCTCATTTAATCATATTAAATTTTCCAATTAATTATTTATTTCACAAATAAATAATTATTAGCCATTATTAATTAATTCCTCCACCATTAAATCATTCTCTTTTTATGGTGTGACTCTGTAGGTTCAATATTAAGCCGGTAGTAGAAATAAATAATAATAAAACTATTTTATCATTATTTATATAAATTCTCTAATTTATTAAATATGATTAATTAATTAATCACATTTATTCTACATCGTGAGTGATGCTTCTCAACATATCGCGACTATCCGGATAATATGAATTCACTGCTTAGAATACCAAGAACCTGTCAGTGAATAGTTGCCATACAATAAACTCTTTCTACCCTACAATGTCCCAATTAAATATAAGGCATGGATCTCGTGTCAAGCCTATCTAATTCAATCACTTGCTTACCATTTACTATGCGTAGTTCTATGCAAATTAGAAACTCCTTTCTAATTTCATTCACTCTGGCCAGAGATTCCTGAACTAGCATAAGTGGATCAGCCTTGAACATTTGCTTCCTTCACTGGAAGGGGTAGATCCTTTATTGATCATACACTATCTTCGTGTACAAATTCCTATACCCAGAAGAGCCCTAATAATTGTCCCTGGAGACTAAGAACTAAACCAAAGCATAGTTCAGTGTACACAAGATGACTATGATGACCTCAAGTCTAAGGATACTTGTACAACTATCACTAAGCGAACAACTGCTGACGCGTGAGTGAACTCCATCAGTTATTCAGCTGGGCGAGTCATGTTCAGTGAACTTATTCTATAATAAGTACCTACATACTAGCTATAGTGTCACCACACAAATGTCTATGAGAACAGACATCCTTCATAATGAAGCAAGCATAGTATGTACCGATCTTTGCGGATTATTAATTACCAGTTAGTAATCCTATGACCAGGAACTATTTAAGTTTAGAGTTATCATCTTTTTAGGTCTCACTATTATGATCTCATCATAATCCATAAAAAGCTTTACTCTAAACTATGGTATATCTTATTTAAACACTTAAATAGATAAAGCCCGTAATAAAAACAAAACAAGTCTTTATTAATATCAATGAAATCAAAACAGATTACATAAAAGTTATTCCTAAATCCTCATACATGATTGGACTTAGGACATATTCCTTTCAATCTCCCACTCGTACTAAAGCCAATCAATCTGGTATCTAATACCCATCTTGTCTTTATGACGATCAAAGTGACTTTCATAAAGTAGCTTTGTGAGTGGGTCTGCTATGTTGTTATGTGTGTCAACTCTAATTCAATACAATATAAGAAATGTTACCGCGCTCCCACTAACCCTTTTGTAGACGCATGGTTCATCTACGTTTTTGATAAAATCAAACTCTTTGATTGTCTCATCAAAACGAATGTTCCATCTTTTGAGAAGCTTGCTTTAAACCACATTAATCGCAAGCAAAATCTGAACTGATTTTAACAGGGCTACAGGTAAAAGGTTTCATCAAAGTCAATCCATTGCCTTTGTTTGAATCCTTTTCCCAAAAGCCTGGCCTTAGAGGTCTCCACCTGGCCATCTGCTATAATCTATCTTTTGTATACCGTACACATAGATTCCATTCTGGATTTCATGGCACCATGCCATTTCTCTGAGTCAACACTACTCATAGCCTCATTATAGGTCACAGGGTCGTCATCAACAATGATCGACAACTCATTGTCATTCTCAATGACAAGGCCATATTACCTCTCAGGTTGGCGAGACACCCTCCCTGGCCTATGAATGGGCTGTTCCACAAAAGGTTGTTCAGTCAGAACAGGTGTTTCCACTCGATCTGTAGTAGTTTGTGCTTCTTGAACTTCATTAAGTTCAATTTTGCTCCCACTATTTCCTTCAAGGATAAACTCCTTTTCCAAGAAGGTAGCATGTCTGGAGACAAACACCCGATGATCGGTGCAAAAGTAATACCCTAAAGTCTCTTTAGGATATCCCACAAAACTACATTTTACGGATCGATATTCCAACTTATCTGGGTCAACTTACTTGACACAAGCTGGACATCCCCAAATCTTAACGTGTTTAAGACTCGGTTTCCTTACTTTCCATATCTCATATGAAGTTTGAGGAACAGATTTGGAAGGCACCTTATTCAGTAAATATGCTGAGGTTTCCAATGCATAACCTCATAGGAATACTGGAAAGATTTGCATAGCTCATCATGGACCGAACTATGTCTAACAAAGTTCGATTTCTCCTTTCAGATACCAATCTGGAGGAGTCCACCGGGAGACTATACCATTTACTTTGAGATAATCCAGAAACTCTCCATTCAAGTATTCACCACCTCGATCTAATCGAAGAATTATGATACTATGTTTGGTTTGTTTCTCCACTTCATACTTATATTCTTTGAACTTTTCAAAGGCCTCAGACTTGTGTTTCATCAAACACATATCCGAATCCAGATCTATCATCTATGAAAGTAATGAAGTATGAAAATCCACCCATGGCTTGCGTAGACATTGGTCCACATACATCTGTGTGTATCATTCCTAGCAAATTTGCAGTCCTCTCTCCATGTCTACTAAATAGAGACTGCAATGCCACTATGAAGTGAAATTTTCATCATCCCTTTTCTTTTATTAGTTTGTTCAATCTGAAGTAAATTATGTCACATATATACAGACCATTATTTAAAGCACCACGTCCATAAAGAATATTATCTCTAAGAATAGAACATTCATTATTCTCAATAATAAATGAAAATCCAGCCAAGTCTAACTTGGGAATAATATTCCTCACAATCGAGGGAACAAAATAACAATTATTTAAAACAATAGTCTTGCCCGTAGGCTTATGTAAATGAAATAATTCTACATCTTCAGCAGCAACTCTTGCTCCATTTCCATCAGTAGAATCACCTCCTCTTCCTCAAGAGTCCTACTTCTCCTTGGTCCCTGCAACAAATTGCAGATTTGAGAACCAAAGGCGGTATCTAATACCCAAGTAGAAATGACATATTCACTTCTATCATGAACATACCTGAATCAGAAGTGGTAGTCCCACTGCCCTTCTTCTTCAATTCTGCAAGGTAAACCTTGCAGTTCCTCTTCCAGTGCCCCACCTTGTTACAGTGAAAGCAAACAACTTTGCTCTTGGGGTCTTCAGCTTTTGGTGAAACCGGCGTTTTCTCACCTACTTTCTTCTTCTTGGAAGAGTTCCTCTTCCTTTTCTTAGGATTGGAACCTTCACCAATTAGAAGAACAGAACTCTTCTTAGGGGGGAAATTCGATTCCGCAGTCTTCAACATGTGTGGAGTTCAGGCAGGCTGACATCCAACTTATTCATGTGAAAGTTCACAACAAACTGCGAGAACGAACTCGGAAGCGATTGCAAGACCAAGTCTTGGCTCAGCTCCCCATCCATGGCAAAACCAAGTTATCCAAGATGTTCAATCAAATTGATCATCTTAAGTACATGGTCATTCACAGATGATCCCTCAGACATCCTACATCCGAACAGCTCCTTCGATATCTCATATCGAGCTGTCCTCCCCGCCACATCATACAACTCTTGTAAATGCATTAGGATAGTGTGAGCATCCATATGCTCATGTTGCTTCTGTAGCTCAATGTTCATGGAAGCTAGCATGATGCATTGAGCAACATTTGCATCATCTATCCACTTACGATACACAACGTGTTCATCATTATGTGCATCACTAGCAGGTTCAGTAGGCTTAGGTGAGTCAATCACGTATTCTAGCTTCTCAATCCTGAGAACAATTCTCAAGTTTCGAAGCCAGTCAGCATAATTAGGACCAGTCAATTTGTGAGCATCTAGTATGCTCCTGAGTGATAGTGCAGAAGACATAACGTACAAAGTAAATCTGTAAATGATAAACACATAACAACACTTAACAAATATTCGATTTCATTTCAAAATACTATATGAATCGGGTCTTTATTCATAAGTGGCTCCCACTAGTTTTCCTAATTTATTCAACCCCCTACGTGAAAAATTAAGCATTCATAATGCTAGTGGGAATAGGGATCCTACATTCCATCACACAACCCCGGCTGTGGCACGAAACGCCATGTAATGTTCAATAGGCAGACAACTCTTGTCAATTACATCTAATGTTATTTCCCAATCAAACTTTAGCCTCTTGAATAATTGAGTCACGACTGTGGCACGACAAACTCAATATTCTAAGTCAAGTCTAATCCAACATTCGGTACAATTGAATCAGTCCCCAAAAGCCCACGGCTGTGGCACGTAACGACCTTTAGATTCTTATTCAATGTACACATCTCTATGTAATAGACAAGTATTTCTTATTTCGAAATCAAAGCCTCGGCTGTGGCACGAAACGACTATGATTCAAAAATAAGAACTACTTTTCTATCATGTTGGAAGGCTATGACCGACACAAGCCCGTTGTATTTGGCCAATTAA
>NW_027417369.1:0-47280 GCF_009905375.1 Apium graveolens
TCAATGAAATCAAAACAGATTACATAAAAGTTATTCCTAAATCCTCATACATGATTGGACTTAGGACATATTCCTTTCAAGATTATCATACAACTAATTCTTAGGGCTGTCAATTTGACTTAGTATTGTTATGATACAAGCATGTCTTGCACAACAATCTCCCCCAATTTGTGAGAAGATTGCTTAACACAAATTCATGCCTAGTAATAAGATTAACCCCAAGTTACAATGAACAATAGAAAATTACATAAAAAATTGACAAAAGTATGACTTTTACACATTAAGTGATTACATAAGTTTGATAAGTACATTCATCACATAAATTTCCCATAGTCTGTTTCTTTTCTAATGAGGTCTTTTAAGTCTACAAGTACTTGCAGTTCTTTTATGATTTGTGTCCCTCTTGGAGCTTCCACAAGCTTGATCCAATCATCTAATGAATAACTATTCAAGTAACCAACTCTGACTCTTGAGAATCTGCCAACTTTAATGTTCAAAAAATGTCCATCCTTGGAAATTCTGCTCATCCCCTTTGCCTTGAGTTCTTCAAATCTTTGCTCAAATATTTCTATCTCTTTAACATATTTCCTTTCCCTCTCTTTTCTTTCAGCCTTTTCTTTTACTTTTCTTTCTTCCCTTACTACCGACCATACTGCCAATACAGACCTCCATGCCATTGTGCCAGTATCCTTATCCTTCAATAAGCTGATCACCCTTTTAGTTTCTGTGGTTGAAAATATATCCATTAAATTTCTACCAAGTAGAGTGTAGGATCCATCTTGATAGTAGATTCTTACTTCCCTCAATGATACAACCCAAACTTTGACCATTTCTTCAGCTAATTATTAAAAGTAGTCATCATTTGTGATGCACCAGTTTAAAGGTATAAAATCATTTTGATTAAAGCAGTTCCAGATGTCCCTCTTAGTAACTTGCAGTTTCTTTGGTTTTCTTCCAACAGGTTTGTAATGAGTTTTGATTGGTGGCTTGAAAGAAGGTAGGTTTGAGACTTTCTTTAGAGAAGTTTGGCTGGAAGTGATTGGTATTTTCAGTATGGTATTTGCAATGTGTTAGTACAAAAATTTAGGCTTAGAGGTTAGAGGTGGTAAAATGTTTGAGTTTGTTGGATTAAAGGTTTGTGTTTGTTTGATTTAGATTTGTAGGGTATTTTTTTTTGGTTCTGAACCATCCTCCTTCTTCTTCCTGTTAGAAAAATGGATTTTAGATCATAATTTTTATTATGTTCTTGATGATAATCCTAAAATCTAATGATTGAAAGTTGTTCCATGATATGTGAACTTAAACTTTCATGTATGGTTTTAAGAATTTTTCTTAATGAAATCCATATAGAATTAGAGTTGAAGTTAGCTTGAAAGAGCTTGAAAAAATTGAGAATGTATTTTGTCCCACATTGGAAATAAATAAAGGGGGTGTAGGCTTTATATTATATCACACACATGGGTAGTGTACAACTACTAAGGTGTGTGATGGTGCATTATGTTCTTGTGTGCTTCACGTGCGCGCGCGCACACACGCGCGTCGACGCACCGCCCCGCCACGCATCGCACCGGACCGGGTCAGGTCGGGTCGACGGACGATTTGGGCGAATGTCTCGGCGTCACGCGTACGCGGAGGTGACTTGGATGAGGATTTTATTTATTTGTGATTTAATATTTTAATTAGAATTTATTTATCAGTTTGGTATGGGTTATTACTGTTGGGCTGGGTTCGGTTTCTGAATTGGGCCGAGTCACTTTGTAAGTGGGCTTAGTCAGATTTATTGAACCTGGACATTTGATATATAATTGTAACTGATAATATTTTCAAATTAAAAATTAAATCTGATATAATGTGTGAGATAAATGCAAAGCTGTTACATTTTAAATTCAAAATTCATCAGTTTTGATTTATTTAATAAATGTGTAGTTTAATTCTAAAATTAATTAGGGTGGCCAGTTACACTTAT
Source organism: Apium graveolens (assembly GCF_009905375.1). Classification (NCBI taxonomy): domain Eukaryota; kingdom Viridiplantae; phylum Streptophyta; class Magnoliopsida; order Apiales; family Apiaceae; genus Apium; species Apium graveolens. Next base: position 1,967 of record NW_027417369.1, read on the forward strand.
TCTCTAGTATAAATAGAGGACTAAGTTGCTGAGTTTTACACACCACACCTACATTCTCTTATGCTCTCTGCTTTCTCTCCCAAACACTATTCTATGAGCTGCTGATTTTTCTGGCGACTGAGGTGCTAGTCGGAGTTGGATTTGTTGTTGTTGTGAACATCAAGTCCTGAGCTGTTTTATCCTGGAGGAGGCATTGTAAGCAACCCAAAGTAGCAAGTGGGGGCAATTATCTCTTCAAGAGCAGTCAAAGCTTCGAGCAAGGCCTGGCGACTCAGCTGATCATTTTTATTGCATTGTACCTGTTTACTACCACAACTTTTTCTTTTTCTTTTCACTGTGTTAAAGCTATGGTTAATGGTACGCTTTCTGGTCTTTCTTTGTTCTTCCAGTTACTGATATGCATGTTATTTACCTACATGTTTTGTTTCATTAATTGTTATCTTGGCATTGGCTTGCTAAATATGTTATATAATTGCCTCTATGTTGCTGTAATAGTCATTATTTTCACCACCCATCTCTTCTCTCATCACCCTTCTTTTCATCATTTGCCTTTTTCTTGGCATTTCTTTTCTTCTCATTTTCTTTACTACCAGTTGCCTTGGAGGATTGACCTGGATTTGAGCCAAAAGGTTTTTGATCATCTTTCTTCTGCTCATCATCATCCAAGTCATCCTTATTGATTGGAATTTTGGGCAAGTTGGCTTTAGGATCTCTCAGATATCTCCCCAACAACTTGATCATTTCTTCATCTTCAACAGTCTTGTATTACTTAGTCTTCAAGTTTGTCTCCAAAATCATACTCAGCTTTTTGTTTGCCATGACACATTGCTTAGAAATTTGGAAGTGTTTGCAATGTTTGGTGCTTGGACAAATGTATGTTACTCCCTTACTTGGCTGTAAATATTTTAACAACCCACCTAATAAAATTTCTCAAGAAAATACTTATTTAAATCCAAACTCCATTAAAATCCGATAAAACTTTATAACTTCTCAAAAATACAATAAAATTACAATTCTTTAATTAAAATACAACTAAATTACAACCATGCCAACAAACTCTCAGAGAAATCTAAGAAAAACCAAACTACTCAAAGTTCCATAACTCACACCCTTCCCATAACTAGCCCGCCTAAGTAAGAATATCTGCCGGAGGAATACAAAGAGATCAAATGACCGGCAGTGAGCGAAAAGGCTCATATACAGATATAAAATAAAGCATAACTGAACAAAGATTAAAAGATAACGAGGCTAAGAACACAACTGAATATCTGAATGAAGCACAATAATAATAATGAATGAGACATATAAAAAATGAATAATCAACTCACAAAACAAAACTAAATGCTTACCACCCAAAACTTATCATACTCTTACACATATCCTTATCAATTTTACATAATAATCATAAATAATATAATCGAAAGAATAATGATAAAATGAAATCATACCCTTACACATACTCTTACACATATTCTCACACTTACAAAATAATACACAAAATAGCTTACATACGAACATGGGAGATAATCTTACACTTACAGGATGTCCTACATTTTCGGTAATCCAGAAATATGTAGTCATCAAAACTTACAGGGGATTGCACAACACAAAGCAAATGCTACCCAATATCTTACAGGAGCTTGCACGGTAATAAGCACGTGCTACAAAGGCCAAATTATACACATACTAGTCATGGCTATACGTGTCCCACAACTTCGGCGACATGCCATATAATTTAAGTACACCGCATAAGAGGTGTCAAGCACGAGATTATCCACTCGCGACAGATATCTTACAAACTCCCAAGTCATACAAATAACATAAATAACTCAAAATAAATACTCAAAGATCACACACTCAAATATCTTACATCTCCAAAATCATATATAAATTTATCAAATAACCTCAAAACACTATAACCCAACATCACGAAACAAAATAACATAACATACCACTAATTATTGATAAGCTCAAATCTGATCAGTTTCAAAGAATGTCAAATTACTGCATAAAGATGAAGTCAACTGAAAAAGTACGAAACACAAAAGGCGTAGAAAATGCCGAGACCTTTCCAGAATGGTAAGGCTCGTCAAAAACAAACAAGTAACGAATTCAGAAAATAAATAAATGCCGACTGCAGAACAGAATCAGCCCCTGATTACAATTGTATTTTGATGTTTAAGACATCAAAATTACAGAATTTAGCAGCAGAATGTAAACGCAAATTGTAGATATCGAAAAGAGCTTTCCAGAATGGTATTGCTCATAATATTTGAACAAATATTCAATTTAAAATGATTTTTCAAAGGTTGGATATTCAAATCCCGAAGTCAAACAGGCAGGTCATACAAATTGCAGAAAAACTCATATTTAGATACCGAATTTCACAAACGGCAAGGAACGAAAGTTGTAGATAATTAAAAGACCTTTCCGAAATGACCAAAATCAACAAATTCTAACAGATAACGAATCAGATATGAATTAACAAGAAATCAGATCGTATATAATGAAGAATACGGAAACGAAAAACAAGTGAATAAAGAAGATATCCGTACACACCAATTCGAATTCGAAAAGAAAGAGTACAAAAAAGATGTCCGTACCTCGAGATCTTAGTAACCGAGAATGCTAATAACGATTTCATAACCACAAATCACAAGAACCCTAATCCCTTAAACTCCAAATCCAAAACCCTCCAAAAAGTTCTTAATGTTCATCTATATCTTCATCTATTTTCTCTTTCTCTTTCTCTCTCCCTCTCTCCTCTCTTCTCCGATCAAAGTAACGCAAACCCTTATTTTTTTAGCAAATCATAACTCTTCTTTCTTTCTCCCTTTTTTTATTAAAATTCTCACTCTTTTTTAATAAAGCCTACTATTTTTTTAAAACTAATACTCTTAAAACAATATTCTGATTATAAATATAAAAATAAACTTATAAAAACTATTTTAACTACAACACACTGACATTAATAAATAATTAAATCAAATAATTTAACTAAAAATAATTATAAAAAAATCGGGATGTTACATTCTTCACTCCTTACAAAAATTTCGTCCTCGAAATTTAACTGACACATCTTTTTTTTAAAAAGCGGATATCGATAGACAACAAAAGAACACAAAGCGAATAACATTCTTAACTCACGATCCATTTTAAAGTCTACCCACACTCACAGGTCGAGCCTAAAGGCAGCTCTAAGGCTATAAGTCTATCTTACAATTATCCATAATTCATACATCAGCCTAAAGGCAAGTCTACAGAATCGCAAAACACTAGCTCTGATGTCAACTTTAACAACCCACCTAATAAAATTTCTCAAGATAATACTTATTTAAATTCAAACTCCATTAAAATCCGATAAAACTTTACAACTTCTCAAAAATACAAAAATACAATAAAGTTACAATTCTTGAATTAATATACAACTAAATTACAACCATGCCAACAAACTCTCAGAGAAATCTAAGAAATGCCAAACTACTCAAAGTTCCATAACTCGCACCCTTCCCATAAGTAGCCCGCCTAAGTAAAAATACCTGCCGGAGGAATACAAAGAGAACAAAGGACCGGCAGTGAGCGAAAGGCTCATATATGGATATAAAATAAAGCATAACTGAACAAAGATTAAAAGATGACGAGGCTAAGAACACAACTGAATATCTGAATGAAGCACAATAATAATAATGAATGAGATATATAAAAAAATGAATAATCAACTCACAAAACAAAACTAAATGCTTACCACCCAAAACTTATCATACTCTTACACATATCCTTATCAATTTTACATAATAATCACAAATAATATAATCGAAAGAATAATGATAAAATGAAATCATACCCTTACACATACTCTTACACATATTCTCACACTTACAAAATAATACACAAAATAGCTTACATACGAACATGGGAGATAATCTTACACTTACAGGATGTCCTACATTTTCGGTAATCCAGAAATATGTAGTCATCAAAACTTACAGGGGCTTGCACAACACAAAGCAAATGCTACCCAATATCTTACAGGGTTTTGCACGGCAATAAACACGTGCTACAAAGGTCAAATCATACACATACTAGCCATGACTATACGTGTCCCACAACTTCGGCGACACGCCCATACAATTTAAGTACACCGCATAGGAGGTGCCAAGCACGAGATTATCCACTCGCGACGGATATCTTACAAACTCCCAAGTCATACAAATAACATAAATAACTCAAAATAAATACTCAAAGATCACACACTCAAATATCTTACATCTCCAAAATCATATATAAATTTATCAAATAACCTCAAAACACTATAACCCAACATCACGAAACAAAATAACATAACATACCACTAATTATTGATAAGCTCAAATCTGATCAGTTTCAAAGAATGTCAAATTACTGCATAAAGATGAAGTCAACTGAAAAAGTACGAAACACGAAAGGCGTAGAAAATTCCGAGACCTTTCCAGAATGGTAAGGCTCGTCAAAAACGAACAAGTAACGAATTCAGAAAACAAATAAATGCGGACTGCAGAACAGAATCAGCCCCTAATTACAATTGTATTTTGATGTTTAAGACATCAAAATCACAGAATTTAGTAGCAGAATGTAAACGCAAATTGTAGATATCGAAAAGAGCTTTCCAGAATGGTATTGCTCATAATATTTGAACAAATATTCAATTTAATATGATTTTTGAAATGTTGGATATTCAAATCCCGAAGTCAAACAGGCAGGTCATACAAATTGCAGAAAAAATCATATTTAGAGACCGAATTTCACAAACGGCAAGGAACGAAAGTTGTAGATAATTAAAAGACCTTTCCGAAATGATCAAAATCAACAATTCTAACAGATAACGAATCAGATATGAATTTAACAAGAAATCAGATCGTATACAATGAAGAATACGGAAACGAAAAACAAGAGAACAAAGAAGATATCCGTACACATCAATTCGAATTCGAAAAGAAAGAGTACAAAAAAGATGTCCGTACCTCGAGATCTTAGTAACCGAGAATGCTAATAACGATTTCAGAACCATAAATCACAAGAACCCTAATCCCTTAAACTCCAAATCCAAAATCCTCCAAAAAGTTCTTGATGTTCATCTATATCTCCATCTATTTTCTCTTTCTCTTTCTCTTTCTCTCTCCCTCTCTCCTCTCTTCTCCGATCAAAGTAACGCAAACCCTTATTTTTTTAGCAAACCATAACCCTTCCTTCTTTCTCCCTTTTTTTTATTAAAATCCTCACTCTTTTTTAATAAAGCCTTACTGTTTTTTTAAAACTAATACTCATAAAACAATATTTTGATTATAAATATAAAAATAAACTTATAAAAACTATTTTAACTACAGCACACTGACATTAATAAATAATTAAATCAAATAATTTAACTAAAAATAATTATAAAAAAATCGGGATGTTACAAATATACTTCTGGAAAAGCAGCTACTTTAGCCTTTTTCAATTCAGTTAGCAGGAGAGTGTCTTCATGAATCACTCTGTTGACTTTATTTATCAGAATGTCCAACTCAGACGCCCTTCTTGTTATTAGATAGTTAAGGGACACCCGTATACACATGTCTACCCCTGAGTCATTTATGTTGACCCCAATTCTTTTCTCCTGAAAATTATCCCTTGTTACCAAGATCATCACCCTTATAAAATTTACTGTCTTGTCCAAAGCCTTTTTGTATGTGAATAAATTGTTGTTTAGAGAAGCCCTGAGAGTTTTGAGCAATTCATCAAATTCCCTGCTCAGACCAGGTCCCTCAGCTGCTTTGATAAGCCTCTCCATTCGAACATCAACTTCTTGAGATTTGCCTTTGTTAGTAGCTTGAACAGCTTGGGTAGATGATCTTAATAACCAATTGATTTGGTTAAAGAAATCATTTTTCTATAAAAAAATTAAAAATTATATTTTACAATTTAAGAAACAAGGATTTTTACGACACAAAATGAAGAAAAATCCCATTTTTCACTTCTTTTGAAATTATAAAAAATAATTTATGTATAAATTACTTTAGAGTAAATAAAATAGTGAGAAGTTGCTAATAATAGTCAATGTGGAGAAAAAAAAGACCAAGTAGGAGTACATAAGGATGTCAAAATAATCCGATCCGACGGATACCCGATCTGAAACAAAAAATTTAGGTTTTTCCGAACCCGATTTTTTGGATTTGGATTTGAATTTAATTTTTAAACTCAGAAATTTTTGGATTTGGATTTTAGGTATATCGATCCGAAACCCGATTCGAACCCGAAACCTGAAAAAAAACTCGAATATATATAATATTATAAATATATATCATACATATTATAATACATTATATATTGTATACATATATAATATTTTATTTACTGTATATGATAAAATATACATATTATTATATATATTTTTTAAAAAATTATTATATTTATGTTAAAAATTACCTAATAACAAATTCAATAAAATTTATTTTTTTATAATTTAACAAAGTGATAAGGTGACAAAGCATCTTCAAGTTATAAATTTAATTAATTGGGTATTAATTGAGTTAATTTTTAAAACATTAGCTATGGATATAAAAACACAATTAATGTTGTGGTGTTATGGTTGAATATGATAAGTTAAAATTTATCCCTTACAAGTCGCTTATTCGATTCCAAGCACTTGCAATATTTATAGTTATAAAACTTTTTGAATTTCGGATTTCGGATTTGGAGTTCGAATTTGGGTATTAAAATTCAATTCAAAAATTCGGGTTTCAGATATATCTGAATCTGATCCAAAATCTGATAGATCGGGTTCGAAGTATTCATTTTCAGATTCGGGGATGGAAAAAAAATTCGGGTTTGAATGTGGATTTTGCCATATCCGATCCGACCCAATTACCATCCGTAGGAGTACAAGCGTAGTGAGAAATAAGTCGATGTTGTAAAAAGATGATGGTTTTGGAGGGAAAAATAAGCCACACCATATACTTTCAATAAATTTTGTTTAGAAGGCAACAAAGACAATAATCAACAAAGACTATATGAATGAACGAATGAATCTACTTTGGTAAAGATGATCATTGACGACCATCCTTAGCATTCTATTTCTTCTCTCTTTAATTACATGCATTGTATTAGGGGTGAGCAAAATCGAATATCCGGTCCGGTTTTAAATTTCAAACCGGATATCCGGTTTTTCGCATCATTAAAATTATATTCCATATCCGGATCCGATTTAACCGGATATCCTGAAATTCGGATATCCGATTAATCCGGACCAGAAATCGGATTATCTGGATCCATTTAAAACTTCCATTTTTTAAGAAAATTACAATTTACGGGATAAATAATACATATTTGAGTTGTGAAACTAATAATGCATGAAACTATACTTTTTATCATCATATTATTAGTTGGGAAAAATGGTGAGACGTAAATTAATTTAATATAAACATCAATTGTAAATTAGCGAACATGATCAATATAAACATATTTCTTATTGCACAATTATTTTTAAATTTGTTGTTTTCTAGTTTTTAAAATACTCGTCAAACATAAATTATTATTTTTCTACCATCATTTATGTCAAATTTGTAAACAGGGTCAATGTAAACTTGTTAATAGTAATATTATACACCTTTATGAAATTTGTTGATGATACCAACTAAGGAATGATGAGTCAATTAGATATTAATCTGAAACTTTGAAAGTCCCAGAGAGAAATAGTCATAATGTCACTATTATTTTTTTAAAAAAATCTAAAATAAATATATTTTATCATGTATATATATAATTTATTTATTATTAAAAAAGTAAAAACCGGATCGGATCCGGATATCTGATTTTTTGAAACGTTATGATCCAGATCCGAATCCAAATCTAACAAGGTTATACTCGGTATATTTGATTTGGTTTCCTCGAGAGTAAATAAATTCTCATTAAAATACTTGTTAATCTTGTTAACATTTGTAAGTAAATAAAACAAATCTATACCGTATTATAATAAACGAAACATTAAAAGTTTGGTAGTCGGTCGATACTTACTGAAATTACTTAATTACCCTTATTTAATTATTCAAATTCTAATTATTGGGTCGATCAACTCTAATTCTGATTGATATTGAAGTCAACTTCCTCTATTAGTTTACCAATTTCAATTCTATTTTATATCGAACACTATATCATTATACTTTATAATAAATTCAACTTATTCTACCGATCTATATTTTAATTCATATCGAGTTCTATATTATTCTAATTTGTTACTTCGGGCTAAATTAAATTTAAGCAAACTAAATATAATTATTTAGATTTAGTTGATATATCATGTGAATCGGGCTAAGATAAAATAATATTTATAAGGTCCAAACATAATGGAGACATTATATTTTTACCCTCAATAAAATAATAATTTCGTTACAATAACATTTACACCCACACCAATGCTATCATTTTAAATAAGTTTAAATGTTCTAAAAAGTTATGATCATATACATCTACTAATATAATTATTATGAAGTCATATCATTTAAAGTTTTAAATGAACAAAATTAAGGATTTAATTCAATTTTTTTTTAAAAATTATATAATATTAAAAAAATATGTACGATCCGTGCATCACACGGGTTTTAAGTAGACCCGACAATTTTGGACACGACACGAAAATTTAGTGTTTGTGTTTGCATTTTTGGTACACGAACACGAAAGTACACAGTCGAGATTTAGTGTCGGTTTTGTATTTAACCTTCGAGTACACGACACGACACGAAGTATACGACATAAATAAATATTATAATTAAATTTTAATATTTTTTATAAATATATGTCGAATTATAATAAATGTATGCATATTTATTTTAAAAATATTATTTGATTGCATTATATTGTATAGAATTGAGATCTAAATATTATATTTTTCATATATTTTATATTAATATTAAATTTAATATATATTAATATTCAATTAACACAACATACACGACACGAAATGAAAGAACACTAACACGAATGTACACGAATGCTAAACATGTCGGTTTTGTGTTTGACATTCAAGTACACAAAAATACACGACACGAAACTATATGACACAAACGAATTGTCAGGTCTTGTTTTAAGCTAGTATCAATAATAAAGGATAGATCATATGTGTAACGTGTACAGATGCAGCGCAACAAAACGCGGAAGCGCCGGGCATATAGAAAATGACCAAACAAGCAACGAAACGACATGATAAACAAACAAGTAAACTAGAGTCCACCGTGCACCCTCGTCTTATATATAGACACACACACTCATCTTTTATATCTATAGTTTTGACACGCTTCTCATTCAATAAGAATCATTACAACCTGCTCGCCTACTTCTGTTTTGCTCCTGTCAACTCCACTTTCTGTTCTGTAAGAAATTCTCCTGTTCTGTCTTTGTTTTTATTTATTTATTTATTTATTTACATTTTTTTATATTAATGTTTTCTGTTTTCATATGAAGCATCCGCAGATCTGTTAATCTAGTGTTTTATATCTACGTTTCATTTCAGATTTTAGATTTTGAATCTGTAGTTAAAAATGTTTCGTATTTTTGTGATGTGTGATCTATTTAATTTTATAGATCGATCGCTTTTGTGTTTGTTAATTATTGAATGGTTGTTGCAGCTACCAGTTTTTAGCAGTCATAATAATGTACAAAAATGTGTGTCGTGACTCGTGTGTTTGAAAATGTGTATGATGTAGGGATCGCTGCGGTTTAAATTATTTGGACAAATTTGTTAGCTGAGGTTTCTTTCGTCTATTAGCTGTTTGTGTGATCATCGTCGTGTTTAATTATAGGCTTTTATCGTGTTTAATCATAAGCTTTTTAGGAACTATGATAGCAGCGCACATTGTGCTTTAGGCTATATTAGTAGGCCAAGGCTATGTTTATTTACGGGATTATAATTTCCGTAGTACAATTAGCTTCTTTAATGTGACTGTGATGGACTGTCATATTATTTTATCATGGTATGAACTGAATTTTAATAATTTTTGAGCTCATTTTAAGGACTATAGTACCTAAAGAGAGGGTGGTTATGAATACTTTTCCCCAAAATGAGCTACAAAGTGATGGAAACTTGTTGATGGGATTGTATAAAGGTATCAGGTTTGGTAAATTGAGTACAAGTTATAAAGTGTAAAGATTACTGTCCTTGCAAACGGAGATAGCCTTTATCCCGGTGTGAAAGCTGTTGAAAAAACTTAGAGAAGAAAAAGACACCTACATTTTGCAGAGAACTTGTACTGCTTTTTTTTACTTACTTTTATTCTTCTTCAAAAACTCAAGGTAAACTAGCCATTATATAGGCTTTACAAACATATTAAAACTAACTATTACTAAAACTAACCACTACTAATTAATGGGTAAATTACATGTCCATAATTTACTCCATAACTCCACTACTCCACTACCCCACTACTAAACAATTCTAAATTAATATTTTTCTCTAATAATTAATCTATTGCTAAATATCTAATAATTAAATAAACAAATAATTAATAACTAAATTTAAGATTATTCCAACATTCACCCCATAATCTTAAATTTACGAAGCACTTTCTCTTCACCTGTGATGCACTTCTCATCACCATCAATTTTGATGCACTATCTCATCAAAAACACTTTGGAGCACTTTCTCTCCAAAAACACTTTGGAGCACATTCTCTCCACAACTCTAAAATAAAATTTCTTTCATTGCCTCTTGAGCCATGATATCTTTCTCATTATTTCCCCCGCTCATGTTCCTCCTTCATTTTTATTCTTGCTTCTCTTTCCTTTTCCACGTACCATTTCATCTTGATATTTCACTAAATATATATGGAGAAATTTTTAATACCATTTGAAATCTCAGATAAATACTTAATATATATATATATAAATGTATGTATTTTTATAAGAGTCTCACAAGCCTTATAACATATAGCTCTGATGCCATGTTGAAAAAACTTGGAGAAGAAAAAGACACCTACATTTTGCAGAGAACTTGTACTGCTTTTTTTTACTTACTTTTATTCTTCTTCAAAAACTCAAGGTAAACTAGCCATTATATAGGCTTTACAAACATATTAAAACTAACTATTACTAAAACTAACCACTACTAATTAATGGGTAAATTACATGTCCATAATTTACTCCATAACTCCACTACTCCACTACCCCACTACTAAACAATTCTAAATTAATATTTTTCTCTAATAATTAATCTATTGCTAAATATCTAATAATTAAATAAACAAATAATTAATAACTAAATTTAAGATTATTCCAACAAAAGCTAGAGCATTTCCCTCTTGATCCCGAGCTGGAGCTGTCTCACATCTTTTATAATTGGATGGAATCTCTCGTAAAGAGTTTTGCATATCGAAGTGTGGCTATGAACTTCACCGAGTCTAGGCACTAAGGCATAGGGTATACTTGAGCTGGTGTAATAGTCACTAAACCAATTATGTACAAGGGCTATAGTCTATAGCCTATAAGCCTATGACTTTGTTTTGTTTTATTGTTCTAAGGAAGAGTTCCACCTGACATTATAACCTTTATGTAGGATATGATTGGAATTTAAGAAAATACTGCGTGTAGGAAGATGTTCAATTGTAGAAGAATGGGTCAATAATTTGATTGAATTCTATGCACATTTCTAGTTAGCCTGTTATGATCTTTACTAGTTGAAATATAATTGTTATTGTAGCATGGAACCATTGGATCAACCCAGGCCCTTGGTTTCAGTTTTATATAAGAATATGCGATATGCATGCTTAACCCTCTAACTCTAGCTAACGTGTTCACACTTCTAATCTTAAATTGTAGCTGGAGCAGCTAATCTTAAATTGTAGCTGGAGCAGATTCGTTATAAAGCAATGGTTCTAGACAGCAAAATAACTTCTCCTCATAGAAGGCAAAATTCATTTAATTCTCCATCTTTCAGGAAGTCATACACACGGGGGGATGAATTAGGCAGCTTCTCAACACTCCTCAACCGGCACCGCTTCCTCCTAGTAGCTCTTGTCCTTCTGACCTTTCTCTGCACTGTTTATCTCTATTTTGCTGTCACCTTTGGGTCCAATGACTCGTGCTCCAGCCTGAGTGGTGCTCAAAAGTCATTGTGTCATATTAAGCAGGCTAAAGAATCCATCTCTAAAGGAAAACTGAAGTTTTTTTAGTAGCAAATGCCTATGCAGCTGGAGGTTGATTGCTTAATATAACCTGTTGATCCTGTTGTCAACCAGCTCTTCTGATAATGTATTATTTATACATGAACAATGGGTCAAATGTTGTTATACAAATATGTAACTACCCCAATTAATTCTTGTTCTTAATTTTATTCTTATTCGGGAGTTAGGATAGTTTGTGAGACGAAATGTATTTCTTTGCCGAGGATGATGATAATGTGAATCTGTGAAATCTCCGCAGTATCGTTGGCTCACCGCAGTTCATTTTTTTGTAGTAGTACTTTTTCTTATGAATGATTCTTATCTTTCAGTATAATTTTTGAGTCTGTCTTTCAGTCTTTAGATGAAGGATCTATGGATAATTGTTCTCTTTTTGATACCTCTCATTCTCCTCTTAACCTCACCCTATCTTTTGTCTAAACACAGGACAAACAAAATTCCTTACTTGATATTGGAACAAATCATAAAATGGCCTGATTTTGTTTATAGTCTTTAAGAGAAGAGCTCCCTTTCGCGTTCACAAATTAACGAGCCATTCTTAGAAAAGGTAAAAATGAAATTAACGAGTCATTCTTAGAAAAGGTAAAAATGAAAATGGCAACACAAGTTATTTTACTAACTCGATTTTTAAAAATTTGGCGCAAAATAAGGTTACAATGAGAACCGTTAATTCTATATCTAAAACATGTAAACATATTATAGATGGTTTCAGATTTGATTCCCATAAACAACATGGTTACTAATATCAGAAAACGAAACTAATCATTTGAGTTATTGATTTATAATTTATCGTCGAATTTTAAAATTAAATAATTTATCATCAAATATTTTTGATTGATTTATCCAAGAAAAAATAATATTACATTCGTCCCCCTGAATTATTTACGTATTTTTTTCTCAGATTTGACACGTATTTTAAAACTATTATAAAGTATAGTTTTATAATTTACTTTTAGAATTTTCTTTTTATATAAATATTTAAATATTATATTATATTTTAAATAAAAATTCAAAATTATTTAGAAATAATGATTTACGGACGTTAAAATGCGTGTCGATTCGTCATACGATATAAAGAATCCGGTCACCGGAGGAGATATAGAAACTCTCTTTCTTCTCCTTCACCGCCATCCATCTGCTCATATACTCTCTCAATTAAATTCCACATCGACCTACAACAGATACATACACACATGTAAATGCACCATGAATCACTAAAAACTAATCATCACTCTAATCATCAATCAATGACTCTAAAACACAAACATCAATCCATGTCAGACCACCACAAGACTCACGATTACAAGCGTTCCGTTACGCAATTCATATTCACGCATCAAATCCTCCTCACTTTACTCTGGACCGTTGGATTTCTCCTGATTTTCATCTGGCAACGCTCAGCCGTTGATCGCGTCTTGGAGTATCGTCGGTGGGCCATACCTTCACGCCCTATTCCCAAACTAAGGCCGTTTGTCCTCGATTTGCGAGATTTTGGAGCCGTTGGTGATGGATTTACTTTGAATACGGCGTCGTTTGAGGCGGCGATTAAGGAGATTAAGAGGCGTGGAGGCGGTCAGCTTAATGTTCCGCCTGGCAATTGGCTTACTGCTCCGTTTAATCTCACGAGTCATATGACTCTTTTTTTAGCTCACAATTCTGTTATTCTCGGGGTCGATGTAAGTAACGAGCTCATCTAAAATCTTAAGCCGTTAGATAAACCGTAAACGTCAACTATATCTTATATTATATTCTAACGAGTACACTTGTCACATTTTCTATATTCGGATATTTTTAATGTGTTTGTAATTGTATGTGATTGTATAGTTGATGTTTAGCTCAAAATTGTGTTAGTCTCGGAGTCGCCTTGAGTATACTTGTCACATTTTCGATATTCGGATGTTTTTAATGTATTTATAATTGTGTGTGATTGTATGTTTGAGGTTGCAATTGGATTAAGTAGATCACGATGTGTAATGTGCTTAGTTTGTCGAATTGGAAGATATAAGCTAATAATGTATCCCAGCCTGTTAGCTTATCTGTCGAATTGGAAGAAATAAACCTATAATGTATCCTGGTCTGATAGCTTATTTGTCGTGAAGAAATAAACCTATAATGTGTCCCAGCCTGTAAGCTTATATGTTGGATTGGAAGAAATAATGTATAACGTATCCCGGCCTGTCACCTTTACTTAAATGTTGAACACTATCGAGTGATAACGAGACTTAGGTTCTACTTAAATCTTTAGCTCCTTGTTAAGTGATGCGCTAAGTGACGTCCTAGAGCTTCTTAATTTTGGTCATCAGTCCTGAGATTAATTTCTTTGTAACCGGTAATAATGGAAAATATATATGTTTGCGTGTCAATTTTCCAATCATATTGTTGCTGGAGTTTTGGTTTCCTGAGACAAGCATAATTGTTGATGGAATTAGACCTTGCCTAATTCTATGTCTTTTGATAAAGGATGAGAAGTACTGGACTTTGATGCCACCTTTGCCATCATATGGATATGGTAGAGAATATCCTGGACCTCGTTATGGAAGTCTAATTCATGGTCAGAATCTAAATGATGTTGTCATCACAGGTCAGCTTATGCAAATCTTTATATTTCTTTTTCTTTTTTAAATTAAGTCATGGCTTGATTGGAAAGGTGAGACCTAGGGCTTTGGCAATATTAAAGTCTGATTGTGTGAGGATATGTACTGCATTCATTTCAACTTCCTCAAGTGCATTATATTTGGATACTGATTTCTGTGCAGGATGAATATTATGTAATACGTGTGTGATGTTTCCTTATATTTTTTTAAGAATTGCAGCTTGTCAGATGGTTTATTATTTGATTTCCTTCAAAACATCTTGAGTAGGCATGACAATTATGGGAATGTAATCACTCAACAGGACATAATGGTACAATAAATGGACAAGGTCAAACATGGTGGAAGAAGCACCGTGAGAAGCTTCTAAAGCATACAAGAGGACCTCTTGTACAGATAATGTGGTCAAGCAACATTAAGATTACTGACATAACTTTGCGTGACTCTCCTTTCTGGACTGTCCATCCCTATGACTGCAAGAATGTTATCATCAGAAATGTGACCATTTTGACTCCATTGTCTGATGCCCCAAACACAGATGGAATAGATCCTGGTAAGTTTGCATCAAGATTTGGGACTATTGTATTTGTAACTCCTGCAGTTGTTTGTCATAAGAATATGTTTTACGTCCATTGTCATCCTCTTGTGAGGAAGTATGGATAAATCATATATGTAATGACATTTGCTAGTTCTGAAGTTGCTGAAAAGCCCCTCTGGATTCTGCATAGTTATTAGTCATGCAGAAATACCATCTCCTAGCTGTTCATTGTGTGCTTTTAGTTGTATCTGAATGAAGTCCGTATGTGTTCTATGCAGATTCATGTGAGAATCTGGTAATAGAGGACAGCTATATAAGTGTGGGGGATGATGGAATTGCAATAAAGAGCGGTTGGGATCAGTATGGAATTGCGTATGGCCAGCCTTCTACCAACATTCTTATTCGGAACGTCACTGCACGCTCTACGGTGAGGTGAGAATGTCATCAAATTTGGGTTTAAACCAGCCACTGCATAATTTCTTTTTCTTTTCATAGCTTTTGAATATAGATATATTTATTTTTCTGAGAAAAATCTTGAGAGTGGATAGCAATCGTACAATATACTGTTAAGACCCTGCAGAGAACGTATATAATATATGTGTATATGTATATAGAGAATGTGGAATCTGGAATCCAGGAACTTGTATTAATAAGCAAATATTATGTAACATAGGTGATATTCGAGAGATCACCCGCTCTCCTCACACATCCTTTCAATCTAAATTTCTTGATGCCTTAAACATGCAGGCTACCCTTCTATATATAGTCTACAATCAACCCAATCCCTGCCCAAGATTGTAGCTGAAACTTTATTAAGCCCAAAAAATCCTCCTTCCAGCTCTGTAATTAAATGGACAGTGAATTACTCCATAAATCTCTCCTATCCCACCAAATATTCCAAGAATAATTCCTCATTTCCAGATTTAGTAAATAATTATTATTTCTTACGTCTAACGTAAGTAAAATTAATCGGGGGCCTAACATTACCCGCCACCCAAACTCGAACCTTGTCCTCAAGGTTGAATTGAGGAAATTGTGCTGAGATGACTTCAAATTGCTCCCAGGAATCTTCAAAAACTGGCAATCCCTTCCATCGAATAAGAACTTCTGTACCTCCTTGTCCGGCCTGAGCGGATGAACGAACACTAAGCACTTCTAATGGTTCTACCAGTAACTCCATATCAGGAGAAATGTTACCAGGAATAGTTGAAAAAGATGTGTGTTTGCCGACTGCTTTCTTCAGCTGGGAGACGTGAAAAACATCGTGAATCTTGGACGTTGAAGGTAACTTGAGTCGGTAAGCCACCTGACCAATTTGCTGAAGTATCTCGAAAGGACCATAAAATCTGGGTGCCAACTTTTCATTGGGTCTGCGAGCAAGAGACTGTTGTCGATAAGGTTGCAACTTGACATAAACCAGGTCCCCGAGTGCAAAAGAGACATCACGGCGTTTAGCATCTGTAACTTGCTTCATTTTTTGCTGAGCGCGAAGCAAGTGAGCCTTCAATTCTGCTAGTATTGCATCACGTTGGCGCAATTGTTTGTCAACTTCCATATTTGCCGCAGAGCCTAACTCATACGGAACCAAAGGAGGAGGGTCACGACCATAAAGAGCCTTAAACGGTGACATACCAGCAGATGTGTGGAAAGAAGTGTTGTAGCTATACTCAGCCCAAGGTAACCATGTCCACCAGCGAGAGGGTTTATCCATAGAAAAGCATCGCAAATATGTTTCTAAACCCTTATTTACAATTTCAGATTGACCATCCGTTTGTGGGTGGTAAGCAGAACTACGACGCAGTTCAGATCCTTGCAAAGTAAACAACTCACGCCAGAAAAGGCTCATGAAAATTTTATCTCTATCTGAAATAATGCTACGAGGCACACCATGTAAGCGGACTATTTCACGAACAAATATAGTGGCTACTGAAGGTGCTGAAACAGGGTGCTTTAGCGGAATGAAATGAGAATATTTTGTTAATCGATCCACCACCACTAATATAGAATCATATCCTTGAGATTTAGGCAATCCCTCAATAAAATCCATAGTAATATCTTCCCATACCTGATTTGGAATCGGTAACGGCTGTAGAAGGCCAGCCGGAGACATAGCTTCATGCTTGCTACGTTGGCAAATGTCACAGGCAACCACAAAATTCTGGACGGAACGTTTAATTCCCTTCCAGTGAAATTCTGCAGACAAGCGTTGATAAGTGCGACGAATCCCAGCATGTCCCCCAACCACCCCACAATGATATTCCTGAAGTAATAAAGGGATATAAGGAGATTCGGATGGTAAAACTAGCTTACCGTTGTATCGTAAATGACCTCCAACTAAAGAATATGCAGGATATAGCTTTGGGTCTTTTTGTACGCATTGCTTAATATTGGAGAGAAAGGGGTCATCAGCAACTTGCTCCGGAAGCTTAGAAAAATCCAGAATGATTGCAACTGAGAGAGCTGCCAATGAAATCTCTTCCGGCATTCTTGAAAGGGCATCTGCGGCATTGTTGGTTTTCCCAGGTTTGTACTGAATTTCAAAATCATAACTCATTAGCTTCAACAGCCATTTCTGATGCTCACCATCAACCACTCGTTGGTCGAGTAAAAATTTCAAGCTACGTTGATCAGTGCGCACTATGAAACGTCGACCAATAAGGTAAGGGCGCCACTTCTTGATGGCGAAAACAATTGCCATCAACTCTCTTTCATAAACTGATTTGATGCGCGCATTCGAGCTAAGTTTGTGGCTGTAAAAAGCAATAGGACGGCTTTCTTGCATAAGAACAGCCCCTAAACCAAAACCTGATGCATCAGTTTCGATCACAAATTTCTTAGAGAAATCGGGTAATGCAAGCACCGGTAAGTTAATCATGGCCTCCTTAAGCTGTTGAAAAGCTAATGTGGCTTCTTCGTTCCAGCTAAATGAATCCTTTTTGAGCTGTTGAGTCAAAGGCCAAACAATTTTACTGTAATCTTTCACAAAACGACGATAGTACCCTGTCAAACCGAGGAACCCCCGCAATGCTCGAAGTGTTTTGGGTTGTGGCCAGTCCACCATGGCCTGAACTTTGGAAGGATCTGCAGAGACACCTGTTCCGTCGATGACATGCCCGAGATACTCAACTCTTGTTTGTGCAAAAACACACTTCTTTGAATTGGCATAAAGTTTATGAGCACGCAAGGCTGAAAAAACACACTGTAAATGGTATAAGTGAGTCTCTACTGTTGGGCTGTAAACAAGGATATCGTCGAAGAAAACCAGAACAAATTTTCGGAGATATTCACGAAAAACCTCGTTCATTAAGGACTGGAAAGTGGAGGGGCCATTTGTAACACCAAACGGCATTACGAGGAACTCGTAATGTCCTTCGTGAGTACGGAAGGCAGTCTTGGGAATATCCTCGGCTCGAACACGTATTTGGTGATACCCCGACTTAAGATCTATCTTGCTAAATACTGTAGCCCCATGTAGCTCATCTAATAATTCTTCAATGACTGGTATAGGAAATTTGTCTGGTATAGTAGCTTGATTTAGGGCCCTATAATCCACGCAGAAGCGCCAACTACCATCTTTCTTTCGAACCAGCAAAACCGGACTTGAAAAAGGACTTACACTTGGCTGAATGATACCAGCAGCCAACATTTCTGCCACCAAGCGTTCTATCTCATTTTTTTGAATCTGGGGATATCGATAAGGACGAACTGAGATGGGTGCCGTGCCATCTTTAAGAACAATAGCATGATCCCTTTTTCTGCTTGGAGGTAGGCCTAACGGCATCTCAAAAATATCGTTGAACTCCTTAATTAGACTAGAAACTGCAGTAGAAATTGGGGTTGATGGAATAGAGACCTTGTCAGTTGCATCTTTATGAGTAATTTGCCCAAGTTCTAAGAGAATACCTTGGCCACCATGTTGCACAGTCCGCACCATAGCACGCAGTGAAACTTGAGCTTTACATAAGGCAGGATCACCACGCAATTGTACTCTCACCCCACCAATCGAAAATTTCATAGTTGAAGTAGCCCAATTCATGTGCGATTCACCCAAGGATGCCAGCCACTGGTACCCTAATATTACCTCTGAATTTCCTAGCTGAAGTGGGAAAAAATCAGCAAAAACATCAAATTCAGGAAGATGTAAACATACTTGCCGACATATTCCAGCAGACTTGATTTCATCTCCAGTCCCCAAGGAGACTCCAAAGTCTTTAGTATGCGATAAAGGTAGCTCTAATTCAGTCACCAATGACGAAGAAATGAAATTGTGTGATGCTCCAGAATCAATGAGAACAATAACTTCTCGCTTACTAATCCGACCACGAACCTTCATGGTGTAAGGAGCAGAAAGTCCTACCAACGACGAGAGTGAAAGCTCCATAGACGAAGGGTCAATCTCAGTAGCTAAATTCGTCGTGTTATCTTCTTCATGCTCTTGGAATTCGTTGACAACCAGTTCATCTTCATTTACCCATAGAACCTGTAATTCCCTGTTCTTGCAGCGATGTCCGGGCCCAAATTTTTCATCACAACGAAAACAAAGACCTTTTGCTCTCTTGTCTTGCATTTCTGCTTCAGTTAAACGTCGAAACTTTGAAACAGTTGTTGTCTTGGCAGAAGGAGGGGCAGATGTAGTGGAGGGAGGCCCAACGGAAAATGGTCGAACAACATTTCGAGAAAAATTAGTCCCTGTTGGATTAGAAGGTTTCTGGACAGCCTGTCCCTTAGAAAGAATTGATCCACCTTGGAAATGTCGTATGGCTGCATTTTTATCCTCAATTTGTTGGGCAGTGCGCATCATCTTGGACAACGTCAAGGGTTCCATTAGCCTCAATTCAGCCCTTATCTCAGGTTGAAGCCCTTTTCTGAAAACGCTTTCCAACACCGACTCTGGTAATTCTTTTAAAGGGGCCGAAAGTACCTCAAATTGGCGATGATATTCATGTACGGTTGTGGTTTGTTGAAGAGAGAACAATTGGTCATGAAGAGCACCCACTTGTGTAAGTTGGAACCGCTCCAACAATTGTAATTTGAATTCCTCCCAGCTGCGAAAAGGACGGCGACCTTCCTCATAATAGTACCATGATAAAGCATCACCTTCTAAACACACCACTGCAGATCGGAGCTTCTCTGCAGATGACATGTTATTAAGCTCAAAATATCGTTCTGCACGAAACAGCCAACCTTCAGGATTCTCTCCTTCAAACACAGGCAATTCTAGTCGTCGTGGTAGTGATTCCAGCATAGCTCCTGATTGATTTGGATGTTGCTGCGAATTCTCAGTAACAAGCGTAGATCGTGCAGTAGTCTCAGGACTATAGCTGTCTATTTTTGTAAGTATGGCAACCATACTTTCTTTGAGAAAAGGAATGTCATTTTGAAGTTTTTCCATATCCCACTTCTGAAATTCCGCTTGCATTGCTTCAATTCTTTTCTCCAACTCGTCAACTCGATTTTCAACTTGTTTCGCACCCGCCATTGCCCCAAGATCGGAGAAGCTCTGATACCAATGTTAAGACCCTGCAGAGAACGTATATAATATATGTGTATATGTATATAGAGAATGTGGAATCTGGAATCCAGGAACTTGTATTAATAAGCAAATATTATGTAACATAGGTGATATTCGAGAGATCACCCGCTCTCCTCACACATCCTTTCAATCTAAATTTCTTGATGCCTTAAACATGCAGGCTACCCTTCTATATATAGTCTACAATCAACCCAATCCCTGCCCAAGATTGTAGCTGAAACTTTATTAAGCCCAAAAAATCCTCCTTCCAGCTCTGTAATTAAATGGACAGTGAATTACTCCATAAATCTCTCCTATCCCACCAAATATTCCAAGAATAATTCCTCATTTCCAGATTTAGTAAATAATTATTATTTCTTACGTCTAACGTAAGTAAAATTAATCGGGGGCCTAACATATACATGTGCTGATATACTTCTTCAGTTTATACTGGAACTAAGTGAAGTCTCTTTTGAGTTCCAGATATGGCAGGCAAAGTCCCTTGGGTTTACAATTATCATTTCATTATTCTAATAAAGAAAAAATCCCTTCACTTTGGGTCTACATGAGGCAATACTTATATAAAAACTCAGTTACTTTTGTAATTTATTTTTGTGTTAATATCACGGTGTTTCATATATTCTAATGAAATCCATATGCATCTTAACAGTGCTGGAGTATCCATAGGTAGTGAAATGTCCGGCGGGGTTTCAAATATAACAGTTGAGAATCTCCTTGTATGGAATTCAAAAAGGGCTGTTCGGATTAAGACTGCCCCTGGTAGAGGTGGATATGTTAAAAATATAACTTTCCGTAACATAACATTAGATAATGTCAGGGTGGGAATCGTGATAAAAACCGACTACAACGAACACGCGGATGAAGGCTATGATCGAAATGCACTTCCAGTGATTGACAACATAAGTTTTAGTGGAATTCGAGGCCAGGGTGTTCGTGTGCCGGTCCGCATTTATGGTAGTCGAGAAATTCCTGTGAGTAATGTCACTTTCAAGGACCTATTAGTCGGAATATCGTACAAAAAGAAACACATCTTTCAGTGTTCTTTTGTTCAAGGTCGTGTAATTGGAAAAATCTTTCCTTCCCCTTGCGAGAATCTTGATATTTATGATGACGAGGGGAGGCTTGTTAAGCAGGCAACATCTGATAATAGTGTTGATGCAGATTATGATGCTTGACAGATGAACTTCAGATATGAATTCTGTGGTTATTTTCTTCAGCTCAATCCAACTGTGTCAGAGGTTTGGCATCTGAAGAGGAAGATTGTAAGTTGCTGATCATGATATATCTAATCAGAGGAAGTCCTTTGGGTTGGACTCTTCTTCGGGAATATGTTTCTTTATAACAAGAGGTTGTGAATGTAATGTATGATCATCTGACGACAGCTTCCGCGTATGAGAATTTGTCATGTAGATTCAACCTCATAGTTGTGATTCCTCGAGTTTCAAATTGTGGTTTTCATTCTGCAAACTTTTCAATTGATGACGGAGTGATACTTTTTGCTCCTTTTCTAGTGTTGCAGCAGGGAGGGTCTTCAACTTGCCATTTTGAAGTCAGTATAAGGCAGTATAAATTGTTTTGGCAAGTCTAAGGTTATGGAAGAGTGCTGAGATGAAATTTTCTTTACTGTTTAGCCAGATGAAAAGAAGACTGTGGCCAAAATCTCAGAATTTTGCAGTTATTATATAGATGTATAAATCATTCCATGTGATATGGTGAGATTACTTTTGAATTATAACTTGCAGGATATCGGAACCCTTCAGCTTTTGTTTACAGTGATGCAAGTATAATAATAGATTGCATCATGAACTAGTAAAATGTGTGAGAATAATCTATTGATCTTTGATCAATTTACCTTCAGTTATCTAGCTGGTTCAAATAATCAAATAAATGTCACCCATGGAGCCATGGATGAGTTAAATTTTGAGAATCGGGTGTAAAATACAAGGTTACAATTGATTTTTTTTTGTTTAATCTTTTGAACTTGTAAATTAGCCTTTAAAAGTTGCAGCCTGCAGAATATATGCACTGCAAGCCAAATTTTAAGGTACATTTTTGGGTTAAATATAAGCATTTTATCTGGCCATCTGCATGTATTTGGAATCAGTATGCGTTTTCATAAAATATAACAAATAGCCAGTAAATATAACAACAGTCAACATAACTTCGCACTGCAAGTACGGTTAACTCTCTTTAAAGTAATAGGGAAATAATATTTTAGCGAGTTTATTACTTTATCGAGAGTAAAAATACACTGTGTCCGTTATGTTGGGACCAGAAAAAAATATTATTTTAACGAGGTTATTACTTAATCGAGGTTCAACTGTATCAATTTAGAATTCTAAGAATTCACAACTTGGATATAAAAACATGTCAAAGTACAAAATGGGGATAGTAATCGAGCTGCTCCATCACATGTAGGCGCTGCAAGATTAACTTAACTTCAAGTGCTGTAACTATAATGTTGACGCGCTATTGATTCTTAGTAAACAGCCCCTTATTACTTCTAATGCATTTACAAATCTCAATCTTGAACAACATTTAGTTCTTTGAGCCAAGCTGTATGAAGTGGACATGGGTCAGGTTTCCCAGCTGCAATTGCTTTCTTAGAGAGCGCGTAGAACCAACCATTCCTCCATTTGAACTGCAATAGAACCGGGGCTTATAGATAGAGGAAAACAAGGTTATAAACCATATAAGCTCTCATGTGATTTAGGGCAATTACCTCTTTCACTGCTGTTGGAAAGTGGGCGACAGCACGTGAATAAGCACATAGTCTATCTTCCATGGCATCTTCAAATGTTATACTTTTCTCTGCTGCTGCCGCTGATGCTAGTTCACTGATGAGGCTAGAGACCTGCAGATATAACATAATTAAACTGCAAGCTATGTTACCCGGACTCGGGTATGAGTGTCGGACACGGGTTCGTATCCAAGTGTCGGACTCGGCAATATTCTGAAAAATTTACATGTTTTTGGCCTAAAATAAGTGTCCAGGTGTCCATACCAATGTCTGAGTGTCGAGTGTCCGACACGGGTACTCGAAGCAAAATGAAGAGTCTGGGTAACTAAGACTGCAAGTGTCAATTCTATTCACTAATGATGGCTAAAGACCTACAAATGTAGCACGATTAAGCAGCAAGTATACATCAATGACAGTCCATGTGAAATGTGTAAAAGTAATAATATATCTTCAAGATGGACAGTGGTACGGGAGTTAACGTTTCCTCGTCTAGACACACCAAGGGTTAAATGGATAAAGAATTAATCAACTATCTTAATTTCTCAGGACTCATGGGACAAAGGTCTAATTTAGTTGGAGGAAATTAAGTGCACTGAGAATGAAAATGGAATCTATTATTCCCTTACAGCCTTACCTCAGAGCGGAATTCTTTTTCCACAGCACCAACCGTAGCCCCAGGATGGCGAGCTCCAACAAGCATAAATGCTGAAATCCATATAAGCTTTTCCAACATTTGCTTTTGAAAGTCTGCCTTTTCAAGGACCTTGAAGATGAATAGAAGTCATTTTTTGTGATTAATCATGCAGTATGCAACTGTTCGCAGAAGCTAAATTTCTAATAACCAAAGTAACTCAACAGATTTTAACTGCAAATATCCCATCTAGACTTGTTTTAATGACATAAATCCAAACCAAACCAACACAAGATACAGTTAATATATCATTTACCTTGCAAGAAAGACCTCCAGCTTGCAACCTTGCAGCCACAGCAGATGCCCACTTTCCATAAGCAGCCGTTAGTCCCTCAGGGTTGGTATCAGTTTTCCCATCAATTGGAGGTTCACCAAGTTTTGAAACTGCAAAATACGCCAAAACTTGGCCTGCATCACCTAGACCTTTACTCTCAAACCACGGTTCCATCATTCCGTTCTGGAAAAAGACCAAATCTGCTAGATTGTTAAGATCCATCACAACATATGCCAACTCAACAACAAGAATTCCATCAAACTATCTATAATTTCAACAGCATTGACCAAGTTAATCACGACAAAAACCATAGTTCACACTTCACATACTAACATCACAAAGCAGTGCATTTACAAACTCTAATTCATCACATCAAAGTCAGCATTAGGTCTAAACAAACATTACACACAATTACGGTCAGCATCAAGTTATTACATCTAAATAAAGTAGAACCTCCATAAACGAAAAAGTAATAAACTCAACAAAATATCAAATGATTAATAATTCCCCATTCAACATAATAGCGACAGGGTATTTAAATCTCCATAAATGAACGACCTCATCAAAATATCAAATGAATAATTTTGTTATTCATTCCGCTTCGATAGATTAACAACACCGTATTTTTAATCTCGATAAATGAATAAAATCCTCCTGTTAATTGACAATAGTAAATGTACCATTCCAACTAAGGTAAATGATAGTAATACAGTAGAACCTCCATAAATGAATATTTTTTCCGTTCAACATAACAATGACAATGTATTTTTAATCTCAATAAATGAATATTTTTTTCCCGGTTCAACTTCAACATAATAATGACGGTGTATTTTTAATCTCGATAAATGAATAAAATCCTCCGGTTAAATGATAATAGTAAATGTACCATTCCAACTACGGTAAATGATAGTAACACAGTAGAACGTGATAAATGAACTAACATAAAAATGCCGGTATATTTTTACTCTCGATAAATGAATTTTTTTTTCCGGTTCAGCATAACAGTGACATTATATTTTTAATCTCGATAAATGAATAAAATTCTCCTGGGCAAAACAAATGTACCGTTCCAACGGGACTTAGGAGTGGAATCAAGAACAGCATCAAGATCATCATTTCTAGTACAAACCAAAATAGGCCCTTCAAAATCAAGAGGCACAGCTTCACCTCTTTTAACCAACAAATCATCCCCACTTCCCATATCTTGTAAAGCTCTCCCTACTCTTCCTCCACCAACTATCACAGCGGGTCCCACCTTAGTAGCCATTGAAGTTGTGCTTGAAGATGATGATGGTGATGATAAAGCTCTGATTTTTAAAGAAACACTTGTTAATCTTGAAGTGGGCTTAGTGTAATAATGGTGTAAACGATAAGAAGAGCTAGAGATTGAGAGTGTTTTGGTCATTGTTGTGTTTGAGTGTTCTTGAGTTTGAAGCCATTTTTTTAATTTGTTTGTTTTGGAGAGTGTGAATATTGAGCCACTCGTTTGAGCTAGCCCTTTATCTTTTGTAGTCCAATCAAATTGTTCTTGAGATGGGTCGAGGGGAGTCGGGTCATGGCCCTGAAAGTCTTGGCCCAACACTCGTATTATAAACGAAAGTAACAAAGATTATAATGAACGTAAAAAAAGGTGTAAATAGATATAAGAGAAAAGTTTAATTGATTTTTAGCAGTGTTGTAAAAACCCGGAATCAGACAATAATGGTAGAGTTAATGATTTAGGATTAATTGAAAATCAGAGATTAATCGGAGTAAAAATCATATGTATTATAATATTGATTTATATTAAATTACATTATTATGATTATATTAGTTATTTATTTATTAACAAATACATATTTATTATATCATAATTTCTATGATTGATTATTTATATTTAAATGAATATAGTATTTTAATTTAAATAAATAATTACATATATTGCGATAAAGAAAAAATTCTAAGAAATAATCGGATTTCAAAAATCGAATCGGTCTTATAGCTTGTATGGAATTAATCAAGATTTATTAATCAGTTAAATCGAATACATATAACATCATACATTTATAATATAATTACAAAAAAGTCCGGAAAAATGGATTCAAAACAGATAATCATAATATATAACAAAAGAAAATGTCCCAAAACCCCAACATTTGCGATATTTACCGATTTAAGGCATATTTTAAGAATTCACTCATTTAATTCTACTGGGAGGAGCACTAGTAAATGCTGGTAAATACTGGTCATGTAAAGACTTGTAACAGTAAAGTGACTCGCTGTGACGAAATTGGATTATGGCCTGATTAATGGCCTCTTGGTCTTTTTCCACCTAACTCGTCTATCTCTTTCGTTTGTTTACATTTTCCTCGTCTATGTCTTTCGTTTGTTTAAACTTTTCTGTTTGAGATGTTACTTCCAATTATTTACATTTCAAAATTTTTCAAAAATATTAAAATTTTTATAATTCTTAATTTTATACGTATAATATTAATCGATGTTAGTACTTTACTCACTTTTTTAACTTTCCTTTAATACTTTACCATTTTTCTTGTCATTGGAAACCGTGAAATCAGATGAGTCATTTTAGACTAGGGTTTTGTTTGAACTTGCAAATATTAATTATAAACAGGTGGAAGATACACGGAAATGTTATTTTCAGAGTTTTTATGATTTCAAATAAAAAAATGTTAAAAATTTAAATTACCCCCGTATTATTATTTTTTCAAGGATTGTTTATGCGCATCTAGAAGAGGCAGTTTTATCTTTTCAACATTCTTTATTCTTAAAAATTAAAAAATAACTCCGAAAGTAAAATTAAAAATCGAACAATTCTGAAACTAAAAAATAAAATCAAAACCGATTGTTCGATTCCGATTATATGTTAAAACCGAACCGTAAAAAATCAAATTGATCCGATAATTCATATACATATAAATACTATGTTCTCTATCAATATTTTAAATAAATTAATAATAGACATGTTTTACGTTAGTATGATATATATGGGCTAGTGGGCTTCCCTTAATTACAGCATCTTGTAGAGGATTAACTATTTTCATTAGTTAAAACAGGGTAAAATAGATATTATCTAAAATTTGTTTAATTTGTAAGAAATTTTGTTTTAATGGTATTAACTATAATGGTTAGCCATATTTGAAAAACATTATTGATTGTTATTTTTAAATTTTAATGGTTTTATTCATATTTTATATCATTTTTTGAAAAAAAAGAGGTTGTAAATGAATTATCAATATATTTAATACAAGTAAAAATAAAATATACAATTAATAATTTTTTTGATGTAATTGTTACAATCTAAACATCTGAAAAACTAGTTAACAAACATTACATATATAATAAAATATTTACTAATTTAATTTATTATCGTTTATAAGTAATTTTTATAAATACATAATTTACATTAAAATAGTTATAAAAGTAATTAATAAATTTAGTTGACAGTGATTTTTTTAAACAAACAATGAAATTTTTTATAATTCTATAATAAAATAATTTTACACTTAACATTAAATAAAATTAAAATATAATATTTAAAAGTAATATATATATATATATATATATATATATTATAACTATTCAATTATGAATATATATACATATATACCTAGACACATAACTAGGATTATAGCGCCAAAATACATTTATTTTGTAGAGAAATGACCTGGATTTGATATAGATAATGGATTCTCATTCAATATATGTAGGTGCTGGTTTCTCGTTATCTAAAAGTTTTGCTAACAGGTGTCTGCATTAGAGATGTGTTTTTCTTTATATATTTGATATATTTTCAAATTTTTGGTTGACAGTTGAATTTTATAACTAACAGGTGCATTCCATTCGAGATGCTCTTAGTTAGTCAATAGGAGTGAAGTAACTTGCTTCGGATCAAGTTAACTAGGTTATTACTCCCTCCGTCCCTAAAACTTGGACACGTTTGTCAATTCACACTTTTGATTGTTAATATCTTTAATTTTATATTAGTATTAAATATAAAATTTTATTATATAAAATACTCGTAAATACGAATTCAACAAAATTATTCACAACTATGTTTGATATTATAGATTAGACGTAAATTAGTAGTAAATCTTTTACCATAAATAGTATAAAAAATCAAAATAGGAACAATATTTCGGAAGGGAGGGAGTACTAATAAGTGATAATCTGTATTTGCCATTTATAACCACTATTAGGGGTGTACACGTTTTGGCCAACCGGACCAATCCAAACCGGACCGACCCTATTTCGGCCGAACCAAACCGATTTTTTTCAACCCGATATATAGTTGGGTTGAAAAAATGTCAACCCGATTTAATTGGGTTGGATATGGTTTTCGATAATTTTAAACCAATCCAACCCAACCCGATTAAAATATATATGTACATGCTAATAAGTTAATCCAAAATTATGTTTAGGCCATTTACATAGATCCATATATCTCTAACTCTAAATGTAACTAATAACCTCCGTGTTCATAGTTCATTTCGTAACAACAATATATGTTTGATTAGTGTTATATTTTTTGCATTTATGATTCATTCCAATATTTAAAGCGTAAGCAATATTATTAGTAATTTTGATGTCGAAAATTAGATGCTTAAGACTATTCAATATGGACGATTGTAATATTGTTTTGCACTATTTTCAAGTGTTTTAAACTTTGAAACCTTATGTTTTATTATAATTTTTTATATTAATTTTGTATATTTTATTAACCGATCAAACCCATCCAACCCGAACCAAACCGAAGTATACAAATTGGTTTGGGTTACAAATTTAAACGGTTTGGGTTGGGTTGAAATTTTGAAAACCCGACTAATTGGGTTGGGTTGTTAAATTCTCCTAATCCGCCCAACCCGATCCGTGTACACCCCTAACCACTATACCACCTGTTTGTTTTTTCACCGGCACCCGTGATTAATTCTTTTTTTTTACATTACAAGTATCTCTAGTCTACATTTTCAATAATAATCTTAGTAGTATATTGGATAATTAAATATATTTTTTGCGCTAGAATAAAAATACACTCTCTTTTATTTATTATATTTATTTTGTGCGGTTCGGTTTTCAATTTTAAAAATTAAAAACACGCGATTTCGGTTTATACGAATCGACCGGCGCTCACCACTATAATATCCCACAATTGTACAACCTACTCCAGGTTCATTCAAATGATGTTCCCGCTTGAATACAAATATGAAATAACAAGGACACATAGTTCAAAACCCACTCAACTCAAACTGAAGTGCTATTTAGTACAGTACTACTCTCTTTGTCCCATTGAATTGTATATATTAATTTTTAACACATTTTTCAATATTCATTTAAAATATAATTTCACAATATTTTTTTTTAATTTTATTTCTGAATAAATATTTTATGTTTAAAATTTTATTCAAAAAAAATTTACAAAAAATATTATAAAACTATAATTTATAGAAATCTCGAAATACGTACAAATAGTACATATAGAATCCGTTAGGGAGGGAGGTAGTAGTAGTTAACAAAACTAAACACCACTCACACGAGTCACACCACAACCAACACAACGTTTTCGAGTCCATCAAAAATAGTTACCGTTAATGCCTTTCAACCCCTCAATAATAAACCTATTTTCAACGCATAAAACGGCCCACACATTTCCCAACACAATATTTCAAATTCAAATTTCCACTAAACTCAAAGACAAAATACAACTCACCATTTAAATCCTTATATATTTCCCAAAATCTTAAAAAGCCAAATCTTACAACTCAAACTCAATCTAAGCCCCCTCTGTTCTTTCCACGATGTCGTGTACACATAAACCCTCGGTTCTGTCTCAAATTCCATACAATTCCCTTTATGTCAATCCCCTCACTGACCTCAAACACACTCGTAGTTTCAGCGAAGGCTGTCGTGAAAACCCCGATATCCTGCCTCTCGGAGTTCACATTCGTCGTAATTCAGACAACAAAGAGAATGTTGTCGCACTTAAAAAAGTTGAAAATGTAAAAAATGCTGATAAGGAAAATGCTGAACCGAATAGCGGGCCTTTAGCTGTGGCTAAAAAGGTGTCTACGGAGAAGTTTCATAAGAAGCCTAGAGCCTTAAAGCCAACTTCACTTCAACTGTGTATGCAAATGAATGAACCTGATTTTTTACTTGGATCGGGGAGTGTGGACCCCGGTGATTCGGAGCACTCGAATTCGTTGAAGATTTGGGATTATTCGGATTCTGAGTCTGCTCCGGCTTCTTCCTGGTCTACCATTCCCAATAGGTTGGTGATTGTTTTGTATGAAATTATTGATGAATTAATTAAATTTGATTTGTTGTGGAAATGTTAAGTACATTGAAATCTCGCCTAACTAATAATCGATAAATTTAGTAACGCATTATAAATTAATTATTCTAACATTATTTTTTTGGTCATTTATATTTAACCTCGATAAATTAATAAAATTATCTGGTCTGATGCTATTTAAATTGATCATTTGTTCCGGTTTTGCAGGACATTGTTGTGCAGGCCTTTGCCGGTGGACATTGGGAGGTGCACTTGTGTAATTGTGAAAGAAAAATGTGTAGAAGGATTACATGGGGGCAGTTTGTACACTCTTTACACCAATGTAAGGTTTCCTTGTTTTATGACATTTCACTTTCCTGTTTTCTGCAAGTTTAACTCTTATAATACTGTTAATTGTATTGGCATGTTTGACTTGGTTTTTGTATAATAATTGAGGTTTCTTAGTTGATTATCCATAATGTTGGTGTTGCGTTGGAGTAGGTTTTGCACTATAAATTATACTATAATAGGAGCGTTATAGTGTTGGGTTGGAGTTGTTCTAATTTGTTACAAGTATTAACAACTAACCATTGTCAATAATCAATATGTCATGCTGCATAATGTTTGTTTCACGTTTGAAATATTTGATTCTTATAATAGTGTTAATTATATTGGGATGTTTGACTTAGTTTTTATATAATAATTGAGGTTTCTTAGTTGATGTTTAGTGTTTGTGACTTGGATTGTAATTTATTAAGCATTAGTAACAAATAACCATTGTCACTTGTCAGTATGTCATGCAGCAATATGTTTGTTTTGCCATTTGAATATTTTGATTGTACCTGTTAGGAGTTAGAATTGTCTTGTAACACAGCTTAATTTGAGAATTCATTCTCATTCCGACTTTGCTTTCATTCCCAAACACTTCACTAAATTCATGGATGTATGGCCAAGCAGTCGCTATTTTATGATTTGTACTCATTTGATCATACTTGTGCTAATACCATGAACAAGGTCATTTTGAGGAGATTATTAAATACTGCCTTTTCACTAGGCATTGTGATCTTATAGTAGGAACTGAGAAATGGTTATAATTTGGCCTACATGTTGACATTGGAAATCAGAGTAAACAAGTTTACAGTCTGCTGATTATAATCCGACCGTGAGATAAACATGACCTTAGTGAAATATGTATGTTTGATATGTCCTGTGATTTGATTCAGTTCACAGTGGTCATTCTATGCAATCAACCATTTAGATGTTGTTTGTGAGCATTCAGAATTACATGTACTCTGTCGCGATCCTTGAAAAAGTTGGTATTTGACTCTTTAATGAAACATCTCAGGAGGGTCATGGAAGACAAAATCGAAAACTTGCAGTGGCTCGCCACAAGAGGCATAATGGAAGATCTGAGTTTATAGTTGCTCAATCAACAAAAGGGATTTTATGTCCTGGTGATGATAGTTTTGTGGGAAGTGTCACTTCCAACCTCATGGGTTCCAAGTACAATATATGGGATCAGGTTCAATGTCCTTGACATCTTAGTACTGTGCTGTTTAAGTAGAGGTTTTCACATTCATAAGGACCTAATTTGCTTCAAAAAATGTTGTGGTTAATTTGTTTCAAAATGTATCTTTGAATTGCAGGGGAGTGGTCCAAATTCCATGATCAAACAATCTAAACTTCTTGCTGCTGTAACGTAATCTCTCTTGCCTTTTTTACTGAATATATTTAACACAAACATTATGGAGCTAATATGTTCAGATTTTTTTTTGTGAACAGATTCATTCCCACCATAGCTAGCTGGTCAGGAAATCACAGAAGCATGAAAGCATGGGTACCTAAACACCAATCCATGCAGCTAAAAAATACAACTCAGGTGTGTGCTTGAAGGAACATATAGATTTTACATTTTAACTGGATTAAGCTTTTTCTGTTTGAGTATTTAGGCTCTGTCAATATCCTTATTCGGTTTACATCGTGTAGGTTCAACATATAAACGGATTGCCCAAGGATTGGAATGAGAAAATGGACAAAGTTCATCAGTTATTTTCTAGGATTCCTCATTACAATAGTGTAAGTTAGTGTGTGTTGTCATTAATTATTAATCTATGAAGCTCTATGATGATCAACGGATCACTGCTCTGATCATATTTCAGAATACAAAGCAATACGAGTTAGATTTCAGAGAGAGGAGGGGAAGAAGCGGACTTAAAATCAAGAGTTCAGTCAAGAACTTTCAATTAACCTTAGAGGTATACTAAATACTCTACATTCCACACTGTAAACGTTTTGAACTGATCTTTTGAAGTAATTCATTACAATCAAGCTTCTGCTTCAATTATAAGGAAAATATGACACAACTTCAAATTGAAAGACCAGAACTTCCTTTTGTAGAGTTCCTGAGAGGAGTCATTGTTTTTATTTATTGTGCTTGGAACTGATTTGATGCATTCCTTTTATCAGAAACATGGAAGGCAGGCAATTCTGCAGCTCGGAAGAGTGGGAAAATCAACCTATGTGATGGATTACAGGTAGAAACACGATAACTTAACTACAACTAATTCCTGTTTACATGAAGCAAATGGAATGTATAAGAACGTCTTACTCGTAAACAAAAAGTAAAAGGTCATGGATTTTTTGATGCAGATATCCAATGACAGGCCTATCAAGCATTCTGCATCTGTTTGGCTTCTATTGATTCGAAAACTGTGCTGCACAATGTAATTAGTCTAGTTATAGTCGTCTCTGGCTGTTCAAGCTCAGAACAACAGGTCAGACCATTTCAAGCATCTTTGTCTAATGCCAACTTATCTGAAGGCCATGCATTAAAATGTTTTGAATTATGGAAGGTTAAAGAGGGTAGTCACCATTTTACATTGCGGTGATAAGCCAGTTATAATGTAATGCATTCCAAGATCTTTCATTAAGTTATTCATTGCCCTGTTCTTCAGTTCTTCTCTATCCCTCTTTGCTTTTTCTCTACACTAATTCTATTCAGATTCCTTCAATCCATAAAGTATTGAAGTGATTACTCATTGTATGATCACTCATCACTCTATCACTCTTTAAACTGGAATTTTACGAGTTCTAAAAAGTTCTATCAAGCATGATGATTAGCGGAGATAAAACATAGTCAAGCTACAAACTGAACATAGATAGACCTTTCAAATTTTTGATCTGCAGAGCCCATTTTTCATTAATATTACTTTATATAATTTAGATGTCCCCTTATTATTTTCTTTTTTTTGATTTGATTTGGCACTTGCACATACATGCACAAGTGGAAAAAAGCTTATAGCAAGCTGAACAACTTGGACCATGTCTATCCCATTTCATTAGTCATGATCACTTGAGGTTGTTTTCATTATCTTCCACATGTGCAAAACACCTTCTTTAAATACTCTTTACTTTCTACCCCAATCTATTGTCCCAAATTCAGGGTCTCACTCACTCAACTTTTTAATTGTAGTGTCCAGATCCCGACAAGCCATTGTTGTAACCATCAGTATGCTATATAATTTTCCGTCACAGAAGAAAATTATTGCGAATAGATTAGTTAGCAACAATCGTTTGACAGAGACCCGCTTCGACTTGGTACTTATTCCCCAAAGGATTACAGATACGATGAATAAACATGAATCAAGCCTGGCAAGTAATAAATATATGTAATTTAAAGATAAATTCAGCGGCACTTGAATGCCAGCAACTGCTTATTTTGCTTCTTAAATGAATCATTTCCCCCATCTATATCTACATGTAAATTAATAAGGGACAGAATAAAACTATAAAAATAATGTATGAAAAAAACTACAAAAATAAAGAGTAACAATATTGTAAAATCTTCAAGTTTTATCTCGGATCACATGATCAAATCCAGCTCATAAATGGACGATGTAAATGGTACCAAGTCACCAAATATTTCATAGTCATGACAACCAAAGTCCGTTTGGATGTGATCCGGGAAGCTCCGACGAGGCACATCAGCCTCCGGTGGAGACGATGTTCCTTCTAGCATTTCACTGAATTCGGAAGAAGTAGCAGTATTATTATCGCTGTTCTGAGGAACGTTACAGCTTGAGGTTTCAGGAGAACTGGTAGAACTTTCTTGTTTTTTAATAATTAGGTTCTGCATGGAGGTAACTTCAGCCTCAGGATTTGCAAATTGTTGGATCGGGTCCGTGATTGAGTTAGTTTGATCGGGTTGGACCCAATTTACGTAACGACTTAGGTCAAAATTAGTGACGGCGTTAAGGCCACGATACTCTATAGCTGCCTTGTCATATGCAATTGCTGCTTCTTCTTGCGTAGCTGGATTTTAAAAACATCACAAAATATTGAGTAATAAATTTGATTGAAGAATTAGTAATTGAGATGAAAAGTTGGTTGAAAAATAGTGAATATTAAGTAGCAAGCCAAAACAGTTGGAAATAGGTATGTAGATGGGGTAGTGTACCAACTAACTGTATTTGGATTGGCTGGAGTTGCTAACCATTTGCTGTATACTTGTATAGCATGCTTCAATTATGAAGAGCAAGGTTTCACATTGATAATATTTGTGTTATTCATTTGGCATTGTTATTTGAAGTGACACTAGTTAGGTATACAAGGAGGTTGAGTGTTGGATTACATTAGTACTATAGTTTGGGGAAATGTTAGAACTCCTTAATCTGTTTCCGAAATGATGATGTGTCAACTAGTTATTGGTCATTCTGTTCCGAAATGATGATGTGTTAAATAGTTATTGGTCATTCTCTTGTATGAGTTCGAAGCCCTATCAATGAAAACGTAATTCAAGAATAATTTTGCTATCCATTTTCGGACTCCTAACATTGCTCTTCTAATATGAGTATTTCTATTATCTAGACTTGCGTTAATCTTGTTATAAACGTAAAGAATCGGGAGTGACGGGTGGAGTGCTAACATTTCGTTATAAATGTAAAGAATTGACAGTGACATACGAACGGAATAAGGAACACTTGTACTCTAGATGTGTGGTTTATGTAATGTGGCATGCTCTTAAGTGGTGATGATTAGGATAAGTGATGAAAAATCCTAATCAAGCCAGCCATGTATTACCAAGACCAAGGATTAAACAAATACGTGCAGAATGCGATGTGATCTACTGATATGTGCAGAAAGTGTGGGTGGGATATCACGAGTTGATGGAGTTGGTGACCAAAGATCTGATTAAAGCTAATCAAACGGATTAAAATAAGTGACATAAAGATCTGATTAAAGTTATTTTATTTTTTCTGAGTCAAAAATCTGTGTAAAGAAATGATCAGGTGAGTCAGAATCGAACATATGACACAGTACGACAGAAGATATCAAGATAACATCTTAACCACGTGAGCTGGAATAAAATACTCCCTCTGTAAATATTTGGGCTGGGCACAAAATTTAAGAAAAATGATAAAGTAGCGGAGAAAAGTTAAAAAAGTGAGTAAATTAGTGAGACCGATTAATATTATATATATAAAGTGGGTATACTGCAGAAAAAGAAAAAGCAGTGAATGTAGTTATTTTAAAATTTATAAAAAATAGTAAAGTTTTTATACAAAATAGTAAAATTTATAAAAATTAGTAAAAACTTTACTATTTTTGGAAAATGAACATCCTAAAGAGGAAATTGTAAATAAACGGGAGGAAATGAGAGAGTAATAAATTACCGTAAGTTCCGAGATAGAGATATTTGTTGCCGAAAACTCGGCCGATCCTAGCCTCCCATCTTCCATTGTGGTGGTGCCTACACACATTAACACACCGGCAAAATTTATACGACGGCTATATAAATTCCGCAACTGTAATAATAGAGAGATGCCCACTTGAAACAGATTCAGGTTTTCTTCATGTATTTGTTGACTTGCCTATCTTACAAGGTTAGTGTCTTTAGTTGTCTTAGCGAGACTAATGTTACATTAGAACACATCTGGAGAACCTTAAAAATTGCGTATCTGCACCACGATATGAATGATACATTCTAACGGTCCCTGGATTCGATTCTCACTTATTCTGGCATACGTCTATGTCTACGGACTACAGAGTACAATTTTAGGTGTGAATACACGACTCATCATTTTAGAGAATAATACTGTGATTTCAGGGACGGAGGCAGGGGTGGCTGCCGGTCACCCCAAACTCCTGTATAATCATAAAAATAGTATTAAAATTTATGAAAATAAATTATATATTTATATATTTAGTAGTAAAAATATTTATTTTCAACTTTGGCCCCCTCAAAAATATATAAATTTTATTAATTTAGTCATAAATGGTAAGGTTCTTGGCTTTGCATCGAAATTAAACGGATCTTTTATCTTGGCCGGAGGAGAAATTACCAAACGTCTAGCATTCCCTCACGCTCGACGCCAATGATATTTACAATAATTATAAATTTAGATGCACGAATTGAAGTATATTTTGTATATTGAAATTGTTAAAAATAATATTTATTAATTTATCTAATATACAATGAATTAAAAATATATATTAATTATTTTGGAAAAAAATTCGCCACCCCAAAGTTCGGTTTCTGGCTCCGTCCGTGTGTGATATGGTACGGTGCTAATATTCAAACTTGGGCGTTTAATAAAACCTATAGAGCAGAGACCACTTATCAACACTAAGAGATTCAGATCTGTCAGTAGAATAAATTAAAGAGTGCCTTTATACTAATTACACATTTTACGAAAGCTGAACTTGCATTTTTATATTGCATATTTTACTCTTCTTGCAAAAATTTTGGTTTGCAAGTAACATTTTTAACTACATACCTTGCAACACCTCTGTATTTTGAAACCCCACGAGAGAAACCGCTACTTTTTCTGCAACAAGATTCATGAAACACAAGCTTAAAGTTTGTTCATAGACCCGTAATCGTACGAGCAGATGGTCCAGGGCAAACGATTGTTCACATCATATTGTATTTACTCCAAAAACTCTATTGTACACGTGCAGAGTTATTCTACAGTACAGTATGCTGCAACAATCGTTTGCCCCTGACCGACCTCCAATTATATATACACACCTCCTCAGTGATCCAATGTACTCTTCTTTGGACTGTCCATCCATTTCCTTAACTTCATCTTCATAAGTTGAAAGCTTCAAAGATTCAACAATGGGGTAAATTTCAAGAAATTAGAACATTTTTTGTATTATAAAAAATTCAAGATTGGGACAAAAGTGAGGCTGAAAAAAATTACTGGGAAGTTGAGAATTGTATCTTGTCCCCAATACTTTAATGCTGCCAAGTCATAAGCATGTGCTGCAGCTGCTTCATCATCATAGGCTCCTGTATTATCATAAACCCCAAGCATTAATTTATTGAACCAATGTTTTCAGGATCACTTAAACCCTGACTTATTGTACTTGATTACGAAAAATGAATCAAACTTACCTAAATAAACTGCATTTTCAGTTGAATTTCAGCAAAGAGATGATCAGCACCAGGCAACAAGTTAAGCAAATATGCATCAGTAATTTAGACCCCTAATAAAAGAGTATTTACGCGATATGGTAGAATAGGTACTCGTTTGTAATGCATATAAGCATAAGGGTTTGTCCTAGTGTGTGTTCATGAACACATGCTAAGAAAATGTGATTGATGAGTTGTAAAAATTTTAGTGGTTGAAATTTTTGTGCATGTAGAGGAGTCCCTAATTAATAATGAACTTTCCATCAATATTTTGTGAACACCTCATCAAACACTAACTCTTAGCATATAAACATGGACACACCGGAAAAATCGCATAATTGTTCGGAAAAATGATAATTGTTGATTGTTGATCTACCTTGTCTTCCTTTCTTGCTCTGGGATTCATTCCAACAATTCTTATCCCATAAATGAGCCTCGTATCGCCCCGTCCAACGATGTCTGAAATGATCATTACATGCTTTTATACTGTAAGAAACAAATTAAAACAATCCCAGAAAGTATAAAATCAGAGATCATATAATTTTCAGCAGACTTGCCTGGTGACACCTCTGTAAACAGAGCTGCGCTGAGCAGGAGAGTCCCGGGGAACGCTTTTTCGCGTTCGTTTCGTCTTAGTAACAGGACTGTTGCTGCCACTGCTACTGCTGCTGTTACTGCTGCCATCTTTGCAAGCTCTTGCTGTGTTTTTCTTAGCCATCAAAATCGACTAGACAATATTAATATCGCAGTTTTACGAGAAAACGAAAGAACTGATGAAAATAATGATACTACGAGCTCCAAGAAGTAAGGATTATAAAGAGAATGAGTTAAGTAGACGGCTGAGGGGATTGAGTTTTAGTTTTTGGAGTTGTTTGTATGGCTTTGAGTGTTTAGAGCTCCCCAGGCTACTAGGATTTTTGGGCTATGTGATGTTTCATTTCTTTTGTAATGTGATGCAGATTCTGAACGTTTTATGCACAAACATCTCTGGTGTGTTTGACAATGACCCGGACTGAACCACCGCACCAACACTTTGTCTGACACCTTTAGTGTTTATTTGGGTTGCGGTTCAACTAGATTTGACCAAGTTAGTAAGTTGTAGTTACATTTAAATCAAATTGGATGGAACTGCTTGTAATGTTTTTAGGGGCAGTTTGAAATTATTAGATTTGATTTCAAATTTAAATTTAAATTTGAATTGTAAATCTATCTAGAATATAAAAAAATTAAATGCAGAATTTTCTATTCAAAAACTTTTAATTAAAGTTTTTATATTTAATCGCGGTATGGGAAACACGGAATTTTGAAATTCTATGAACTTTACGAGGATTTTTTAATCAAATATTAGAAAAAGTTCCTTAAAGGAATTCTTTTCAATTAAAGCTTTCGGGGGCGGATTATTTTTATCATGTTCTCCGAAAATAATTGAGGTTCTAAAATTTCTTACAAAATTATTAAAAAAATTATCAAAATATTTCATTTTTGATTTCAGCTATCCAAAATGACTAAAGAAATCTAAAATATCAGTTATATATGTACCACCAAATGCGTATTTTTTTAAAAAAAAGTTATAAAAACATGCATGGGATGGAAACATGTGTATTCTTTCTTGTCTTTATATATATACACCATAATGAATATTAATTAAATATTAAACTAATTAAAAGATTTTTTTAAAATGCATACTATCATCCTTTAAATTATATTTAGCTTCTTTGATTTATAAAACATATTATTTAAGCTTTAGATTTTTTGAAACATGGTTTCGATAGCATTGACTCTCTCTAATTTTAAAGTATTTCAAAAAATTATCCGGTACGCACCTAAAGGGTAGCGGTTGCGGGTTTTTTATGATAAAAAAAAAAAATTGTCCTCAGTATGCAGATTTTGAAATCATGAAATTCTAATTTGTAGGTCTTAAAAGTAAATGGTGGTTCGCTAAGTAGGTTGTAGTAGGTTCAAGAGACAAGGAGATTAATCTAAAAAATACCAATTTCCTATCTACAAAATCAAAAAAGGACCAAAATTTACAAAAAAAAAATTGCATGGTTAAGGCCCGACATTAACGTTAGTTGTTATTTGAAACTAATGGTAAATTGGTAACTAGAACTTGATTTAATTAAATACTTCATCCGTCCCAAAATATAAGTTCCTTTTATTTTTTACTGCGTATTTTAAGGTGTTTAAATGTTAAAGTTCCGCATCTTTTTTTCTAATTTTTGTTTGAATTAAAATTTAGTATGTGTGTTTTTTATTTAGAAAAATAATTGTGAAACTATCATTTTTAATATTGGGATTGTTGGCCTCGAGTATGACCTCAGAACAAACGTAGAATATGAGTATTTTTGTAAATATAAGGAATCATATTTATATTTACATATTTATCCTTAAAATATCTCGTGTAATTTACGTAAGGGCAATCTCAGGTCCAGTTTTCTATATATAAAAAAGTAAAAATACTTATATTTAAGGACAAAGGGAGTATTTAATATAAGATAAATAGGTCGACTCGACTCCTTTGGCACGAGTTGGTTATTTGGTTATGGTTAGTTGGTTACCCGACTACATCAATCCAAGGCTGGGGCTGGTCTTATTAGAAGCACTAATCAGCCGGCATGAATCATTTGACTAGTTTTCAAATAATTTAATATAAATATTATCAAAATATGAAATTGAGAACTAAAAGTTCTGAATTTGTTTATTAAAAAAAAATGAACGGTATCGAAAAAACTTCATAATATATGTTTTTAAAATGATAAATTCTTTCGGCGTTTCAGATTACGGATATATTGGGATCGAAAAGGCAAATTCAATTGACTTACATTATCATATTGATAGTTAAAATCACGAAAATAAAGTTTCATTTGATGAAAAAATAAAAGAAAATGATATGAGACTGTTTTTTAATTGATTTTAAAATGTAGCCCAATTGGTTGATATTCCTAGTTCAATTCACGAAAATAAAGTTTCACTTGATGAGAGAAATAAAAGAAAATCATATTATGATTTTTGTATTAATTTCAAATTCTCTTTCAATTTTTGAGGGAGCTTTCTGTAAGGGAACGATATCGGATAAAATTTCCGCGGTGCGCGGAAGGGGCAGTTTGGTAATTATATCGTACATATTCCAATATTTTGGTAACTTTTGAAAGCAGTGTATTATTATCACTGAAAAATCCGAAGATAAAAATATCCTGCTCCCCGTTTTGAGCACACAGCAGAAAATCCGATTTCTAAATTTGTAATATTGTTTATACTCTGTACAGTAACGTCTGTGGTTAGCTAATCTTTCCAAACTGAAAAGATTGTTGTGGCCGGTAAGTTAAACGTACAATATCACCCAACAAAATCTATAACTAATCAAGAGCATCGAGTCCAAGTACATATTGTTTTGTTTGCCAACCATCTCCTACATACTGTTACGTCCTATTCCTTTTCGTCTGACTCGTTCGAATTTTAATGGTCAAATTGAATTAACTTTGATTTTAAATAAAAATTTATTATTTAGAAAAATTCAAAGATATATATTAAAATAGATTATTTATATTTTCTAGTGATATAATTTTAATAAATATTTTTAATTAAATAATATATGAAATTTTCAGTTATAGTTGGATCAGAATCAAACATAACATAGAAATTGGAACGGAGGACTAATCTATACTATTATATTAAAGACGAAACATTAAAAATTTGGTTGTTGGTGATTGTTGGTCATTGATCACTCAATCCAGAATCGTTAAATCAAATCGAGAAAACCCGTCAAATTAATTTTTAAAAGTTAGTATTATTTAATAGGTTCAGGGTTCGAATCTTGTCAACAACATATTAAAATTATTAAAAAAATAGTATTTCTTAAAAGCTATAAGGTTCAAATCCCGACAGCAACATAATTAAATTAGAATTTAAAATATATAATGATAAAAACAACCGTGCAGCACGATTATATACTAGCACAGATTTAGACTAGGTATATTAATAAGTTGTCTTTTTCAATTAACATTTTAAATACCTGCCTTAATTCTAGTTGCACCATCTGGAGATATTAGCCCTACCCAATCATATTCTTTCTATTGTATTTTACTAAACATCTAGCTAGCTAATCCCTCAAACATTTATCATAATTTAGAAGTTACTTTTGGTAAACTTAACTGCCTTGCTTCGTACTCAATACAACTTAGCCACCGAGAATTTGAAGCTTTTAAAACTTCAAATATGATAAACTAAATATAGGTCCAGATACTATCAAGTAGAGAACTTTCTTGATACATTTTAAATTCGCGGGAACGAGACCGTAAATTTACGTGGAGAAAAACCGCAAAATATATAAGATTTGAATATATATTTGACAAATATCAATATCAAGATCTTTATATTTATGGGGATCAAATACAATAAATAACCAAATTCTACACATAAAATTTGGGGAGGTTTTCGTGGAACTATTAGAATTTGTCCCGCATCGTGTTTGTGTGAAGTTAATTGCTAGTGTATATGCAATCACTTAACTCATTAGTATGAGGCTGACTTTTGGGATGTGACCAAGCACAAACAAAAATATTCAGACCAAAACTAACAATATCATAAATTTAAGCATGCTTAGCAAGTTTAATATATGAAAACCGAGTTATGGTCTATGATTATAAGGATCCATTATTCAGAATGGATCTAGGAAGCGGTAGATGGACTACCCTGATTTCAATAAAAAAAGTGAGCGGACCTTATAGTATGAGCTTAGGGAATATAAGTTTCAGATTTATAGTATGGGTTAAAGGGGCAGTCAGATCACCCAACCAGGTGACAGATTTGTCATTGTCAAGTCTGATACGTGAAAAAGAAAATTGTTAGGAGTTGTCACATATTTACGAGGGACAGATTGTTGTGAAGCCCGAAGTGTGAAAGAAAAAAATTGTGAGTTATTACACATTATTTTTAAGAGGGAACAAATTGCTAGTATATAAGTCGCCGATTAACTT
The DNA here is from genome assembly GCF_009905375.1 of Apium graveolens. Lineage (NCBI taxonomy): Eukaryota > Viridiplantae > Streptophyta > Magnoliopsida > Apiales > Apiaceae > Apium > Apium graveolens. Next base: position 45,174 of record NW_027417369.1, read on the forward strand.
ACAATATAAGTACTTGAATCTTGTACCAAAAATAAACCCTCCAAATCTGACAATATCATGCTACTTGGAGTTGAATATATTTAGCAAGTAAATAATAATCTCAACCCTTCCATGTCTTTATATAAGTTTAGGTTTGCTTATGTCTTTACATTTTATATTCGAGTAATTTTGTTATTTTGTATAACTTGTGCAAGTTACTAAAAAATATGAAAGTGAAGAAGATTTATATGATTTGTACTAATGTATAATAATTTTAATTTTTATCCAATAATATAATAACTATTTTTTCTGCGTTAAGTTGTATTTTTAACTTTAAATCACTATTTGAGTTATTCCATAAATATAAACAAACGCTTTTCAACTTAAAATTTTAACCCGTACTCTAAGCTCATAAGTTCATGCAAATATCACATCATTCTATCAGTATTCTAAATAAATTATTTTAACATTTTATCTATTAATCATAAGTAATTATTTAAGGAGCTTGATACTCCTAAGTACGTACCCACATAACTTAAGTAAATATTAAAGGTTTTTTTAATATGAAATAGTTTTATAGCACGTGCGAGGCACGGACATTCTCTAAACTCACATGTTAATTAACAATATACATATTATATAAATTATCTTGTAAGATGCGCTTTTTCTTATATTTTATGTCTGATAAAAGATATATGATATTCCTAAAAGTTGTATTTGTTTTATATTTTAAATTCTATTGTCGAATTGTCATCATTGAGCACTTGAAAAGATCAAATTGATTGATTGCTCCATAACCCGTATTTGCGCATTTTTAATTGCAGTTGTTGGCAGTGTATTCATGTTGTTTATAGGTAAATTGATGACATTAACGTATTTATATGAGTAGATTTTGACTTTTTGGGGTGTGGTTGTATCGATGCAAAACAAGTTTTTCGATACTTAACATTAAGGTGAAAAAAATAGAGAAATGTAGTGGTGTTCTTTGTCCCAAAATCTGTATAAATAATTTCTTAAAAACCTAATGTATTTGAATGCTAAAAGTGCGTGAGTTACATGATTATTGATCTTTAGTTTTGACCGAAAGTATGTGTTGTTAGACTAATGATCTCATCAACTCGAAGTACGTGTAATATTGATGATCCTCGAGTTTTTTCAACTAGTTTTTCTTATATGCATGAAAGTTCAATATTTGTTACTCTCTCGATCCCTCCCAAATGTTTACATTTGGGTTGTGCACGGAGTTTAAAAAAAATGATATAGTAGTGGAGGAAAGTTTAAAAAGTGAGTAAAGTAGTCGAACCGATTAATATTATATGTATAAAGTATGTATAGGGGAGAGAAGTATTGGATGTAGTTATTTTAAAATTTTAAAAAACTTTACGACTTTTGGAAATGTTTGAAATGTAAACAATTGGAAGGGACATCACATAAAGGAAAGTGTAAACAAATGAGAGGGATATAAAGAGTATATATTAATACGGTTAAAATTTTTTAGTATCATATCATATACTCCCTCCGTCCCTTTCAATTATTTACGTTTTTAGAGAGTGTTTGACACGCATTTTAAGGTGCATATAAAGTATAGTATAATTTTGTTTTCCTGAATAAAAATTAAAACATTCAACTTTTATTCAGAAAAAGAAAATTGTAAATATAAGTTACATAACTATACTTTTTATGCACCTTAAAATACGTGTCAGACAATTCCTCAGTATTGTAAACAATTGTAAGGGACTGAGGGAGTATATTTTAAAATTTTCAATCTAATCATATTTTATGTATAGTTTTAACCATTTTATAAAAATTATGTTTTTTTTATAATAGTTCTCACATTGTTGGAACCAAAAAATAATTTCTACTATTCTAGCTTCAATCTTAATGCACTAATAGTATTGTTTTTCTCCTTAAAATTGTATTTAATTTATCCATATGGTTATTAATTGTTAATATTAAATAATCAATTAGTAATAAATATATGTAATAATGAGACATAGTAATATTTAATACATGCATATTAAAATTAGAGGTAATTAATGCATGCATATTAAATTAAAATAATTATTGACATCATAATCAATTTAGTATTTTAATATAATTAAATTGTCTCATCCAACCCCTTATTTGC